>NC_079160.1:28975090-29287590 GCF_947563725.1 Argiope bruennichi
AAAGTAGATTACAAGATTTTATTTGAATATAAAGCCAGTTAAGTTATACAAAAACATTTAAAAACCTCAAACAATGAAAATGTATAATGGTGCCATGATAGTATAATCACCGTGAGTAGTGATTATGGGCTTCTAGATGACCAATTCATAACTGATGCCAGATTTACTATAATTGCTTTTTAACCTTCTAAATTAATAGATGTATTTCTTGAATTTCCTTAGAATAGCATATAATAATCTTGCAATATTTAAAGTTATGGAAGAAAATTACAGGGGCGGCGGTGACTTAATGGTAAGATCTTGACTTCGGAACCGGAGGGTTTCTGGTTCGAAACCCGATTCCACCAAAGAACTGTCGTTAGGCGGGCCTGGTGCACGCTAAATTCATCGGGGCCAAACGTCCTCCCGCCCTCCCACTGGTGTGGTGTGGAAGTTTGGAGAGAGGGTGCCAGCTCAAGTGTCACTCTCGTCTTCTGACCGGGGTTCAAAATTGCGAGATCCGTCCTAAAATAGACCTAGTGTTGCTTCAAAACGGCACGTTAATTAAAATTAAACTTACCAAACTGAAGAAGTCGCATGCTTTTCTGTAAATCATATGGATTCTTGAAGTTTACAGATTATTTGTCTCTAGTTATAGTCAAAAACAGTTCCCACATTCATATAAATCTTTATTTATTAACCTTTCATTTGTAGAAAAATTTAATTTTCAATGACCTTCTAACGATTCATGACGAATAATTAATAGAATTTATGGCGGGGAAAATTTGGAATTACTTAAAACCAATTGAAAATTTTAAAAGAAAAGTTCCATTGAAATGTTACCCATATTTATCAATATTGCCAATATTTACGCAATTTTTTGTAACTGATATTTATTTTTTAATTGGGCCAATTATTATGAATTATCTCATTGGCTTACCTTCAAAAAGTTTTCAAAATTAATTACTGATCTTTTCAGAAGTCCACGTTCGATGAATATGTTATGAATGCATACTTTGCATGTCATTAGCGAGTGCACGCCATTTTCGACAACTTCTCCAACAACTTCCTGCCTCTATTCAATCAAATCGCGTGCGTAGACTAATTAGACCCCTTGATGGACACTGACTGGTCAAGCTATCGCTGGACAAGCATTCACTTACTGCGCTCCACTTCCGGTCTCTTTGAAGCCGATTTTCGAATAATTACGGGTGTGAAGAGTTATTTTCTGAACAAAAGGGTGCCACAACAGATAGCTAAATTTGACGCTATGTTATCGACTTGTAATTAGTTCTGTTATTTTCTCGCATATAGAGTGAGCAAAGAGAAAGCACTGCAATCGTCGAAAAATTAAAAGTCAGGATTTTGATTAATTTTCCTGTTTCCGGCCTTCCAGAGTTCGAAAAAAACATATGGACAAACGATGAGAACTTTATTCTAAATATTTCATTCACTGCATCTCTAATAATAATAATAAAGATAAATATATGTGCATCTTTGTTTCTCTGCGGACGTTCGCCTGACTTTTCCACCAAAAGTTAACAAATGTGATATGAAATTTTCGTTTTTTTTTTTCTCATTATAATCTATTAAATCAGCTGCCAAATTTTTTCAAATGAACAAATTACTTTTATATCAATTAAGAGCTACATAATATTTTAAAAAATGTTTATACCAAATTTGAACAAAAAAATTTCGATATTCATTTACGTGAATTTATATAAGAAGATTTTATCGAAATTTTGAATTATAGAAAATAACATTTAAAATATGCGACATAGTTTACTAAACATCGATAAATATGAATATAGCATTCCAAAGAATAAATGTAGAATCCAATTTTTTTTTTCAAATAAATTTTTCTGTCATTCAAAAGCTGAATAATTTTTATGCCAAATTTGAAACAAAAAAACTTGGATATTAATTTACGAGAATTTATATAAGAAGATTTTATCGAAATTTTGAATTATACAAAATAACATTTAAAATATGCGAAATAGTTTACTAAACATCGATAAATATGAATATAGCATTCCAAAGAATAAATGCAGAATCCAATTTTTTTTCAAATAAATTTTTCTGTCATTCAAAAGCTGAATAATTTTTATGCCAAATTTGAAACAAAAAAACTTGGATATTAATTTACGAGAATTTATATAAGAAGATTTTTATCGAAATTTTGAATTATACAAAATAACATTTAAAATATGCGACATAGTTTACTAAACATCGATAAATATGAATATAGCATTCCAAAGAATAAATGTAGAATCCAATTTTTTTTTTCAAATAAATTTTTCTGTCATTCAAAAGCTGAATAATTTTTATGCCAAATTTGAAACAAAAAAACTTGGATATTAATTTATGAGAATTTATATAAGAAGATTTTATCGAAATTTTGAATTATACAAAATAACATTTAAAATATGCGACATAGTTTACTAAACATCGATAAATATGAATATAGCATTCCAAAGAATAAATGTAGAAACCATTTTTTTTCAAATAAATTTTTCTGTCATTCAAAAGCTGAATAATATTTTAAAAAATTTTTATGCCAAATTTGAAACAAAAAAACTTGGATATTAATTTACGAGAATTTATAAAAGAAGATTTTATCAAACTTTTGAATTATAGAAAATAACATTTAAAAGATGCAAAATAGCATTAAAACGTTTGCTAAACATCGATGAATATGAATATACATTCCAAATAATGAATGTAGAATCCAAATTTTTTTTAAATGAATTTTTCTATCATTCAAAAGCTGCATAATATTTTGAAAAATGTTCATACCAAATTTGTACAAAAAAACTTGTATATTAATTTACGAGAATTTATATAAGAAGATTTTATCCAAATTTTGAATTACAGAAAATAACGTTTAAAAGATGCAAAATAGCACTAAAACGTTTACTAAACATCGATAAATATGAATATAGCATTCCAAAGAATGAATGTAGAATCCAAATTTTTTTTTCAAATGAATTTTTCTATCATTCCAAGAGTTGCATAATATTTTGAAAAATTTTTATACCAAATTTCAAAAAAAACTTGGATATTAATTTAAGAGAATTTATATAAGAAGATTTTATCGAAATTTTGAATTATAGAAAATAAAAGAGCAAAATAGCACTAAAACGTTTAGTAAACATCAATAAATATGAATGTAGCATTCCAAAAAATGAATGTAGAATCCAATTTTTTTTTCAAATGAATTTTTCTATCATTCAAGAGCTTCATAATATTTTGAAAAATCTTTATACCAAATTTGAAAAAAAAAAAAAAAAAAAAAAAAAAAACTTGGATATTAATTTACGAGAATTTATATAAGAAGATTTTATCGAAATTTTGAATTATAGAAAATAAAAGATGCAAAATAGCACTAAAACGTTTAGTAAACATCGATAAATATGAATGTAGCATTCCAAAAAAGGAATGTAAAATCCAAATTTTTTTAAATGAATTTTTCCATCATTCAAGAGCTGCATAATATTTTGAAAAATGTTTATGCCAATTTGAAAAAAAAAAAATTTGGATATTTGGAAAATTTGGGAAAGTATCATTGAGAATTATCATTATTATTGAGAAAGTAGCAATAAAACGTTTACAAAATATCGGTAAATATGAATGCAGCATTCCAAGGAATGAATTCAGAATCTAAATTCAAATATTTTTATAAAAAGAATTTGTTCAGAAATCTAAAATATTAAAAAGAAATTCGGTATTTTCGGTAAAAACCTACTTTTTAACACACGACTTAACACTAACTCAAATGTTCACCAATGTACAGAATTGCTGCTTCGTAACAAAACAGCTTCTACCACTTCTCAGTAATGTTTTCTTCCTTGTGATAAAACTCTTCTCAAGGAATAAACAGTTTTACACTCTCCCATCATCTGCATTGCAAGTTTTCATTTTTGACATCAATGATTACGACGAATCAGCTCAGAACTGAATAATGAATCAGGTATTAAGTATTCATTCGTTACGGTGAGAACTAGATACTGATCTTGAATTAAATATCAAGTTTGTATTCTTGAATGCACTACGGTTTATATAATTATTCGCTGTTATGAATGTGAAAAGGAAATGAAGATATCTCATAACTAAAGTTACGTAATCTTTTGTCTGATGTATTTTGACAAAAATGGTCTCTAAATTAGCATCAGTCACAAAGATTGGCATCAAGATATTTGTACAATTTGCGAATTCCAAAGTTATACTAAAAGCAATGCATTGAGTTTTGTTTTTATCGTTTCAGAATATACATTTGGTTTCCTCCTAAATCGAGAGAAGTAACTCCATTGTGGGTTAGAACAGATTTGGAGATTGTATTTTAACCCTTTAAAGGGGCATTTTTTTCTAGTCATATTATGTTAAAATATTTTTAGACTTGAAATTAGAATAAGAAAAGGGATTCATTTAATTTATTAGATAAATTTAATTATTTAATTAATTTGGTTAATTAATAATTAAGTAACAAATCATGACACATCGTTTTGTATGAGATAAAGAACTGAAGCATCTAAGTTTCTGACTTACTAAAAAAATTTGTCAACTTAAGCCAACCTACATAATTTCATACAAAGATTGATAAATTTGGTGAGAAGCATACTTCCCACGGCCCTAGAAAGGGTTAATATACATTTTACTTTTTCTGTATATTTGGGAAGTTTTGTATAATTTCAGTTTACCGCACTAGGAGGTAGAGAGTTTCGATTAAAGTTTTTACTGTCTTGTACACGATGTTTGGAGAAAGTACTAGAATCGTTAAAAACTTCGAGCCCAGAAATTTTCCCCAAAAAATGGATGTTTCGAGGAATCTCCATATTTTTGGAAAATGTTTGTTTGTCTGTGACAAAGATGACTTATAAACGGTTTGATCTAGAGGAATGAAATTTGGTATATGGTCTTTAGAATTTGACAGAAATTTGTAGATTTCTATCAAATTCTAAACAGAAAGGTCGGGCAATTCACAGGTAGTCTGTCTGCAGATGTCCTAATTTAAATTAGCACTTTTACTATAAAACGAAGGGAACTAGATGGTTGCATTTCGTTACACAGATTTAACATCTATATGGTAGAAAATTATCAAATTTTGAACGAAATCCAACTATATCAAATTTTGAACGAAATCCAACTATATCAAATCTGAACGAAATCCAACTATATCAAATTTTGAACGAAATCCAACTGCATCAAATTTTGAACGAAATCCAACTATATCAAATTTTGAACGAAATCCAACTATATCAAATCTGAACGAAATCCAGCTATATCAAATTTTGAACGAAATCCAACTGCATCAAATTTTGAACGAAATCCAACTATATCAAATTTTGAACGAAATCCAACTATATCAAATTTTGAACGAAATCCAACTATATCAAATTTTGAACGAAATCCAGCTATATCAAATTTTGAACGGAATCCAACTATATCAAATTTTGAACGAAATCCAACTATATCAAATTTTGAACGAAATCCAACTATATCAAATTTTGAACGAAATCCAGCTATATCAAATTTTGAACGGAATCCAACTATATCAAATTTTGAACGAAATCCAGCTATATCAAATTTTGAACGAAATCCAACTATATCAAATTTTGAACGAAATCCAACTATATCAAATTTTGAACGAAATCCAACTATATCAAATTTTGAACGAAATCCAGCTATATCAAATTTTGAACGGAATCCAACTATATCAAATTTTGAACGAAATCCAACTATATCAAATTTTGAACGAAATCCAGCTATATCAAATTTTGAACGGAATCCAACTATATCAAATTTTGAACGAAATCCAGCTATATCAAATTTTGAACGAAATCCAACTATATCAAATTTTGAACATCCCTCGATCTATACTTTCAGAAGCATACAAGTGCAAGAACTCAAAAACGTGGTGACTTAAATATATTAAATATGGTGTGTAGTTTGGTGACTCCAAATATAGGTGAAATTTTGGTTTCAATCGGGTGGGGGGAAAAACAGTTTCTAACGCACAAATTCAATTTTCAGATAATATTAACCCCGTACCAGTGATTAATCTCCAAAATACTTGCCAAGGGCCACTTGATATATTTAATAAAAATGATAAATCCACGGCAAAGGTTAATATTTCGTAACTATTGTACACAAATGCCATGCAAGTTTTAGGAAGACACATCCGCTGTGGTTCGGATGTGTCTTCCGCATCCCTTCGGTTAAGCAATGAGCATTCATTACTATTTTGCGTCTAATTACAGTATGTAATTCAGAAATGTTTAGAGTGTAAAATGAATTCAAATCTTTGTAGTCTATGCTTATATTCAATATTGAAGTGAAAGTAACATTTTTCGAACTGCAGTAGGCACATTTATGTATACTTAGTAATAGTTTAAAACATGTGACAAAGAATTAATCACTCGAGGAATTCAGAATCTTTTATACCTTGCGTACCTCTCAACATTTCCGAGCAACGATCTGCCATCTTTTCATTAAAAGGACGTCATCAGGCGTTGACTCGCCGCATTGTCCGACAAATTTTAGGACAACTTAAAGTAGTGTTTATTCCCGAGCAATTCAATATGTGTTTCTAGCTTTTGAGATTTCAGAAGCGTTTCTGATAACTCGAAATTCATTTAAACGGGTTTTACTGAATCCTGAGGAATAGTTAAAATGGGAGAAAATGACATTATATATATATGTTACAAACCTGTGATGCGGCTTCCCAGCATAGCTGGTTCCATAGGAGGTCCCAGAGCTTGGCGACCATTTGGCGACTTTGGCGCTAAAATAGATTATACCCGAAACATCGAGAATTTTCCCGTTCCGACCAGTAGGAACGGAAATACGCCTCGAACGTTCCTGATTGGTTGAGAGGCTTCTAGCCCCGCCTCCTGAGACCTATAAAAGGAAGCACCCGCAGCTGCCGGGGGGGGGGGTCGAGTCGTGGACCAGTGGAGTCGAAGAGTAGTCGGAAGCGACGGAGAATAACTCGTCTTCCAGAAACTATCGAAGCAGCGACGGAGTAAAGCTGCTGTGTATACTGTTGTATGCTGCGCGTCTCGACTGAAGATAATCGTCTTCTGTGCTGTATATAGTCGTCGTCTTTGTGCTGTCCTGTGTGTCTTCGTGTAAATAAACGTCGTTGTTTTATTTTCTACTGCCGCCTGGTGATTGAGCGTTCTTCACACCATATAACTCCCACTATCCAAACGAACCCCGGAAACTCCGCAACAATATGTTACGGCCAAAGCCCGAAGTTCGGGCAATTCGCGTTTTGGCCAAGAGGTTTGGCCAAAGTCCGAAATACTTACAATTGATATTGTATATTCTACTTTGGCTGGCCATTTCGCGAAGTGGTTGGGAATCCTTGGCCAAAGTTCGATGGGATAATAGTAGATGTAACTGCAATACCAAGAGAGGAACAAATATCTGTAAATGTAGGAAGAATCAAGGCTTATGTAATTTGAAATGCCATGGAAGTTCATCTTGTTGTTATAAATGATCTTAACACTATCGTAATTGTTTTCATCATTTGAAATTAGTAAAATTCACCATTCACTAGAATACATAAAAATAAGTAAAATATACACATTCTTGAGTACCTCATGTTGTTATAATAACTCGGAGTAAAATAGACTTAAATTTGAGAAATGCATGTACTTACTTTTTTAATACGTACAGGGATTCGAATATGAGTATATGTTTTTTTTTTTTTTTTTTTTTTGTCAAATCTGCTGAAAGTATGCAAACCTAAATTTGCAAGAAGAAATCTCGACTGACATGGTTGGACCCAGATGGATTTGAACACAGAACGTTAAGCGCTGCCATCTTGGCTAACTCGTACAAGAACGGTGTATTCCAAGAAAAGGGTGATCGTAAGTCTTTTTCTGCCCCATAGACCTAATGCTAAATTTTCCAGATTACATTCTTTTCCGAAATATCGATTCATAAAATGCGAATTTTTTTACAAGGAAAAAAAAACAATATTAAGAGTAATAATGACTAATAAATGACAGTTATGTATAAAATATTCCACAGATGGCGTCAACAATTAAATAATATTAACAAAAAAACTATTTTTCCTTCATATTTGTTTTAATTAGCCCTTATATTTTCTATTTACCTTTGCAAAAAATTTCATATTTTTTGAAGCGATATTTCGGGAGACAATGTGATCTAGGATCTTTAACATTAGGTCTATGGAGCAGAAAAAGATTAAGGATCATCTTTAAAGGTAATTGACAAATTGAGTACTCAATTTGCCTTTGAATTCATACACGATACGCAGCGCATTTGCTCAAGATATAATTCGTCATTTTGAAGGGTGCAAATCTAATGTTCACGCTATCGCGTTGTTACAGCATATACTTTCACTGAATAATTTCTATTATGGCTTTAATATGAGAAAAGAATAAAACGAGATTATATTTTTATATATTACAAGCTTATTTTTAATTCAGAGGTGTCACTTATATTTAAACTAGTTTCTTAAACAATTGTACTTAAAAAAGAAGTACACAGAAGTACTTTTTAAATACTTCATTTTTAACAGTGTGTAAAACAATCTGCTCTTGATTTCTTTCTTCCTAATTTGGTCGATCGTCCCAAGCCACTTCGCGAATTGGCCGGCCAAAGCCCGAAATCAAGAAAAGATAGGACATTGGCCGGTAAGTTTACAGCAACGTTGGCCAAAGCGCGAACTGGCCGATTTCGGACTTTGGCCGTAACATATATAATATGTAAGCTTATTTTGGTTGAAGGAGAATGCAGGTTTGAAGCAGTGAAGACATTTTACATTTTTAAATTAAATTTAATATCCATTCAGGGAAAGCAATTTATTTACAAGCTGGCACGTCCACAACAGCGCGAAACAAAAGCAGAAGTAAGAAAAGGAACGAAACAAATGATCACTAGTCTTAGTCTTATATAACATGGTATTTCCGGCCACGTGTCAATTGAATACTCATGTTAACCTTGGCAAGGTCAACTGATGGCGCAGTAATTTTTACACAGCTTCAGTTGAATTAAAAGTGGAATGAGATCAGGAAATAAGAGAATGAAATTACTATGGGCTAAATTAAGATAAAGCTTTGGAATTAATTTTGTTTGTTTGTATATATATATATATATATATATATATATATATAATATAACGTTATTATGAATATTATGCATTCCTTAGAGAGAAATCTAGTGGAATACATAACGCACCGAAATCAGAGTATAAAGTTTTTGAAATAGTGTGATATATATTGTTACGAAATATTTTTCTACTATAAATACCGTCAATCAATCGCAGCGAATTCAATCGCTAGTTCAGCAGCTTGCTTGCTGTTTAATCCTCTAAAATCTTTTACTTGTCGGTGACTCCGACTCCTCTCACACACGACTTCTGACGATACACACGACTTCTTTGCAGCTTCAGAGTGCCTGTCTTTTATAGTTCCGGGAGGCGGGGTTAGAATCTTCCAGACCAATCAGGACGTATCTGAGTGTATCTTGGTTCCTACTGGATGGATCGTGAAACTTCTCGAACTTTCCAGTATGATCCATTTTAGTCACCAAACTTGCCAAATTCGTTGCCAAGTCGCCAAATGATCGCCAAGCTCAGCACGCACAGGACAGATCTTACAAAGGTTTTTAACGGTTTTTCCCAGGATGACACTATTCGTGCTGGGTAGCAAAATTACAGATTTATAACAATATATCAAATAGTATTTGAAATTTAAAATAATTTTACTAAGAAAGTTATTTCCAAATTTTTAACTGAATTTTTTGGTTACCATTAATACCAGCTATCCAATTGGTCATTGAAAATGGATGGTGATTAATATTTTTAAAAATGTATTTAAATACACCTGTAGGTATTTAAAAATTGTTCCATTTTAAAATAGGACGGATGTTTATCCTTTTCTTTTTCTTAAATAGTTTTTTCTATAGCTGGATGCTTTTTTAAACTACCACCAGAAGCAAACAAGACAAGTGCATCCCCACTTTCACTTTTCCAAATCCGCAACATTTTCATTAAATGTTTTTCCACGTCGATAAAATAAAAATTAAAAAAAAAAACTAAAATCTATTTTCTAGCAGTCTATTCATATACATTGTAATCAAGCTTAACTTTATAAAAGCGGCTATCGCTTCTTTTTCGATGAACTCTGTACAGTTGAGATTGTTTAGGTTGAATGGCAACTCCTTTTGGGGTGGCCCCTCGGCTGTCGTTCTTTTTCTTTTGTTCGCTGACGATAGGTCCTGTCACGTGCTCCTAACAAAAGATCTCCGTTACATGCACGGGGCACAGGATATTGATTTTATCGTCCCCACTCTTTCTTTTTTTATTTTGCATATAAAGCACTTATTTTGGAAGGAAGTGATCTTTTTTAAAAGTGGTGAGTGAATTTGCTCGATTTCTAAAAATGTCTTCGTATAATAGGGTAATTATCGTCAGGAAATGAATGAATGTAATATTTAAATTCGTAAAATTTCATTTAAAAATAAAATTGTATAATTTAAAGTTTAAATTTAATTATTCCTTTTCATGATTTGAATGTCCCAAAATGAACGTAAAATTTGAGTTTGCCACAAGTGTTTCAACCTTATTAAAAAAAACCTATTTGACGGCTGGTAGTTTAGGGTTAGTGAAAAGGGAGCGTTACACTTTAGAACAATATATTTCCATTGTTAAACAATATTTCAAAAATAATGAAAGTCTGGCGGCCACAGTTCAAAAATTTGAGAAATGACCTCTACCTAGTGCGATTTCGCACCGTTGGGGGCCGCGGTGGCCTGGTGGTAAGGTCTCGGCTTGTGAGCCGTAGGGTTTCAGGTTCGAGACCCGATTCCACCGAAGAACCATCGTGTAAGGGGGTCTGTTTCACGTTAAATCTGTCATACAAACGTCCTCCCGCTGGTGTGGTGTGGCGTGGAGTGCCAGCTCAGGTGTCGTCCTCGCCATCTGACGGCGTTTCAAAATTACGAAGCCCATCCCAAAATAGCCCTAGTGTTGCTTTACAACGGGACGTTAATATAACTAAACTAAACTAAACTTCACACCGTTGGATTTCTTTTTATGGGATTATTTGAAGCCAGAGGTCTATTCCAACAATCCCACAAGTACTCGTACATTAAGGAAAGAAATTCAACGTTGCATCAACGAAATTCAGCCATATTTATGCAAATTGTTCATGAAAAATTTCGACAAAAGAAGGCGTATGTGCCAGCAAAGCCGTGGAGGCCATTTACTGTATGTTTTATTCCATACAAAGCCCTATCCTGTGTACTTTAAGATTCGATTAAAATATAACAATTTAATGAAAAACTGTGTTTTTTTAAAATTGAAATCTTGCTTTAACACATTTTTTCTATCATGTAACTCTCCATTTTTACTAACTTTAAACTATCAGCTATCAAATCGTTTTTTAATAGGGTTGCCAACACTTTACTGCACGAATGGTGATAAATTCAAATCTTGCGTTAATTTTGGGACACCCTTTATAGAATAAAGACTACCATTTGTGCAAAATTCTTCCATTGTTACTTCATAATAATGCTTTATTTATTTATTTTTTTCATTTTAATTACTAGTTGCATTTGCAGACCAACAACCTCACCATACAGGTTACCTCCAATACCTCACCATACCTCCGATACTGGTTATGTTTAATTCCCGTTAAATCGTTTAGATATAGCTTCATGCCCATAGTTCCGTTAAATTCTCATACAATAAAGCCGTGTAGTTTTAATTATCTTTTACTTATTCTCTGCTTATTGTATGTACAAAATTTCAAATTTAGGTATTATTTCACGTCTTTAACTATTAAATTAGAAAATAATTATGTTAGGATAATTTTAATAACATATTAATATCTACTGTATTAAAATTATGCCTTAAGATTTTTCATAACCAAATTAGGAATATAAAATCGTATCAGTCTGGCTTCTTTACAGTGACGATAGTAAATACTTCAGCTGTATTAGTCATTATACAGGATGACACATTAAGAAGTATATACTTTACAGATACTGTAAAACACTAACAGTCAAAGACACGAACCACCTTAGCGAATCATACAGTGGATATATATGCTCGTGAAGTTTGTGTATCGCTCGGGACAGACGTCCTATAAGTAGAAGCATGTGTATCATGTGACTAATCGGTGCCGATGTCTGCAATGGAAAAGGCGTTTTGTGCTCTTCAATTTAGAAAAACGGAATTCCCAACTTTTGTGCACTGGCATTTTCGATCACAATTCGGTAAAGAAGTTTCAAGTGAGAAATCTATTTATCAATGGTATGAAAAATTTGAAACTGCGTGTTGTTTGTGCAATTTAAGTCCTGGCCGACTGACTGTATCGCAAGAAGTCGTCATTCAACGAAACTCGGAAAAATCAACTCAGAGGGTGAGTCGTGAAGTGCGTATTTCTCAGCCCATCGTCTGGGGAATTTTGAGAAAGAAGCTGGAGATGATTCCATACGAAGTGCAGGTGCTGCAAAATCTGAATGACTTTGACCAGCAAAGTCGCTTTGAATTTGCCAACCCGCCCGCAGGCACACGGATATTGAAACTGAATGGCCGGACCACCGCTATTGCAACGTTGGCGGGAACTGTGGTTGAATCCTGAAAGCCATCACCGGTCACAGTACAACCCTTCCCGAAGGAAGTACGTCCCGTCATCGATGGGAGGAGACAGAACCCCACCTTTTCGTGTACCCTCCAGGGTGGCGAGAACCAACCGTTCCCTTTTGGGAAAGAGAGAATCACAAATTCACAGATCAACACATGTGAGATTCCCCTAAGATAAATTTGTTCTGTGAAGTGTCCAGAAAGAAAGTGTACGGTCTTTTCTAAGGAGTCCCACATAGAACACCTGCAGTTGTCTCTAACAAAACTTGAAGCAACCTCATACAATTCTGTTACAAGTGACATATAATATCTTATATTGTTTTTGATTTATAGTGCATTGAAACTGTATTCTTCTTTATGAAATAAATTCAATCGCTAAATTCGAAATCAATATAGCGATTACAAACGGCTATAACTATTTAATGAAAAAGAAATGATCTATAACACAGAATGTAGACGGAACTTCAAATGTTTTTTACTTTAAGTACAAATGCAGTGAAGCAGAAGCATATGCTTTTGCGAGTTGAAATTTCGCAACGACGAGAAACCTGTTCATTTTGGACGTCTGTCTCATTAGTGAAAATGGCGAGTCCTGTGCAGAAAGCACTCTGTATGTTTGAATTTAACAATTTATCTTCTATAAGTGAAGTGTTGCATCAAATGTTTATCTTGACATGCTTGCGGTGTGATTAATGCCTCGACTAGATACTGATTCCACGGATTACATCTTTCAGCAAGATGGACCACTTTCACATTGGGGTACGGAGGTTCGCACATTTTTAAACCAACATCTTCCAAAGCGTTGGATTGGTCAAAGTGAAGATACCGACGATATCTTCTGTTCTTGGCTACCGAAATTTCAGGACTTAACACCCTGCGATTTTTATCTATGGGGTTATGTGAAAGATAGGGTGTATATGCTTCACAAGTTCAAAACAATGGAAGAACTCTAAGTACGCATTTGTAATGCCCTTGCGTCGGTAACTACAAATATGTTTCAGAATGTACGGCGTGAAATGTACTACTTCCTAGATACTGTCTGTGTGACCAAGGGAAATCACATAGAACGTCTATGTCGTATCTATACAAAATTTCGTATCGTATCGTATCTATACAAAATATTCGTATCGTATCTATCTATACAAAATATTTGTATCGTATCTATACAAAATTTCGTATCGTATCTATCTATACAAAGTATTCGTATCGTATCTATACAAAATTTCGTATCGTATCTATCTATACAAAATATTCGTATCGTATCTATACAAAATTTCGTATCGTATCTATCTATACAAAATATTCGTATCGTATCTATACAAAATTTCGTATCGTATCTATTTATACAATATATTCTTATCGTATCTATACAAAATTTCGTATCGTATATATCTATACAAAGTGTTCGTATCGTATCTATACAAAGTTCCTTCTACATTATGTGTTAATCTTATCATTTTCTTTTTCATTAAATAGTTATAGCCGTTTGTAATCACTATATTTATTTTAAATTATTCTGTATATCCTTTTAATCTATTGCAATATTTTTAGCATTGCATTTTTTAAGTAAATACGATAATACCTGAAAAACTGCTATAGATAAATGTGAGATGACAAGAACTTTAAAAAAATAAACCGGTATTTTTTATAATCCTATTTTCTTCGTATTTTTAGAAGGCGAAAAGCTTATGGATTTTCCTAAATGGCTTTAAACTGTGTAGAATTTTGTTATTCATTCCAAAAATTGGATGAAATTTTAACTAGTAATTTTCCATCTCGTTTTTTACTCCCCCGGCATTTTTTTCGCTTTATAACATGGTTTCGCCATTTCTAATTCTACTCCACGCAGTTAAGTGTATTCCGCTACTTCAAGATTACCGAGTGCCTGCGACACATTTTAAGATAATGGAAAAAATCGGAACCGAAGGGGGTTGGGGTGGGGAGGAATAGGAAAAGGTTGAGGGAATAGCGGGGGTGGTGTGAAAACCACATTTTCATCCGTGTAAACAGATGAAAGCTTTTTTGTGTTTACCCTTTCACGCCTTCCGGTTAAAAGGCGGGAAAAGAGTTCCACGGAAGTTCGAGGTTTATTCTATTCTTTTTTCGTTCTCTTCCAGTTGTATTTCTATTCTAGTTTCTTAAAATCTTTTTCTTCTACTGTTATGTATTGTAAAAAATATCTTTCCACTTTCAACACTCTCTCCAATTTTATTTATTTAGTTGTGTTTTTTTTTCACCCCTTCCTTTTGAAAGAAATGTGCAGTTGGTTTTTGGAAGTGTAAAAATCCGGAGAATCTGTAGTTGAATCTGTCAGAGCAGGCCATCGGCTCAGGAATAGGCGTTTTTACTTTAGAATGAAATAGTGTATGCGAGTGAATTCTTTTATTTCGTTTTAGATGAATTTCTTATCGAAGAGAACTTTATAAGAGAGTTCTTGTAATTCTAAGCAAATTTGAAACGCAAATCTAACTAAACTTCTATAAGATTGCTATTATAATTTTATTATAATATTATTATTTTATCATTTTTATCCTTTCTTTTTAATTAAATTTATTCGAAACTTTATTTCTGAAGAATAAGTTTAGTTATACAGGGTGTTTATTTAGTCCCGGACCCATTTTGATGCTTAATAACTCATAAAATAATAAAGATAGATTAAAATTAATAACATAAATGGTTAAATAGACTCAAAAAGTTTCATGACCCTTGTCAATGAACTTTCACGTGTGCCCCCTTCGTCGCACGGAGAATATCAAGTCGATAGTCAATTTCACGCCAGGTAGCGGCAAGCATGTCGGCATAAACAGAGCCTATTGCGGTTGTAATTCTGGCTTTTAGGTCATCAATGTTCGACACTCTCCTCCTGAAAACGTTGGAGGATCTTTTTGGTAAATTCTGAAATTTCTCTGTGCTTGCACTATCGATTTCGTTTCTGTGAACCACCATAAAATCTGTGCTTTCTCTTGTGGTGTATGCATTCTCATTAATATGCGCTCGAATAAAACATCACATACAAAAGTACTACATAGAAAAACACCATCAAAAGTAAACATAACATAGCAATAGTTGCCAAAAACAAAAGAGAGAAAAATGCAATTAATAAGCAGACGATATTTAGAAAAGTACAGATATTTAGGCTGGAAAATGAAATTATCTGAAATTAACCACACGCGCAGACGATATTTACAAAAGTAAAAATATTCAAACCTGAAAAGGAAAATATATGAGTTATTCCATCGATAAATGCCATAAGTTTGTTTATATCTTCCTTATTTTATGAGTTATTAAACATCAAAATGGGTCCGAGACTTCATAAACACCCTGTATATTGTTAGTATTAAATACTATCCGCTTTTGGCGACCAGTTGCTTCTTCAAGAATATTGGTTGTGTTTACTTTCAATTAAATCTTCTGGATACAAATTTATGTCTAAAATTTGGCCAGAAAAAAAAACATTTTTTCCCTTTAAATTGTCATAGAAATAGAATTAATGTTAGTTTTTTTAACATGTTCTTTTTGTTGTGTAGATGATCCTTCCTATTACAGACCGATCTCAATTTATCTTCTAATTTTCACAATATCGCAAAATTTTTTCTCTTTATTTGTCATGTAAACTGTGTGTGTGTGTGTGTGTGTGTGTGTGTGTGTGTGTGTGTGTGTGTGTGTGTGTGTGTGTGCGTGTGTGTGCGTGTGTGTGCGTGCGCGCGTGCTCTTGCACGCACAGAGAGAGAGCAGATGAGAAACGATGATAAATAGACGATGTTTACATCATGATGCAAGAGCAAAAGTGTCAGAAATTTTCCACTTCAGATATTTTACTAAAAGATTCTGATAGGGATTTCTTTAACATGTGTAGTCTTAGGCAAGGGAATCTTAGGTATCTTTAAAAGAATGTTGTAAGCATTAGGGATTTTTATCCCTTCGCTCAGAATATGAGAAAATGAATAGTCATCAGTTTTCTAGAACGCGTGTTATAAATAATTAAATAAAAACGTCGGAATTGGATCAGGAAATAAGAGAACATTTTATAACGAAGTTAATATCGACTAAATCAAGATAAAAAAAATTAGGGCATGAATAAGGATTTATTTTAGATTTAAAACTATCATTATGTACACATAACAGGATCTTTCTTCCTTAGCTTTCAGTAATGCAAAAAAATCACATGATTAACAACTGTATAAAACAGGAGAAACTTTTTGAATTTCAAAGCCAAAATGTAATTTATTGTTGAAAGTGATAAAAAAAGTTTTAAAATAAATACCCAAAATTCAGTAAAGTTTTCGCATATTAAATTGTTATAATTAAAGTGGCAATTTTTTTTAGTTTAATACAGTGATAAAATAAGTTTTTGGTAAAACATCTTCATGAATCATTGTTTAAATCATAAAAATTTCGTTTGATTTCGAATTAATTAAAAAGAATTTAAAAATTGGTCCTGGGTGCACATTCGCACCTTTTAAAGTTTATTTGTGCCAAATTTGATAGCTCTGGATAAGCGGTACTGTCCTGTGGAGCATCAACAGAAGCACACACACACAAATGCAATTTTCTTAGCAGTACAGATTGTTTGTATAAAAACTCTGCTTAAAACGAGTAGTAGAATATTGTATGACTTTAAAACATCTCTGCTTCTTACTTTATGAATTTCCATATCATTAAGCGGTTGTAATAAGTAGGATTAGATTGTCATCTTTATTATAATAGACTGTCTCACTATTCATACACTAGTTTGTGATAAATAGATTTAGAAGGGGTTCACATCTTATCTTAAGATGTATTCTTCAAAGATAAAAGGTTTAAAAGTATATCTAATCAATTCAAACCCCAATTTATGTCCAGAAAGACAAAAAAACCCGATTTCATAAAAGTTTTTATGAATTTCTATATTAACAACCATATGAATATTGTTTAAAACTTTAAATGCTATTTTCTCTTAAAGAAAATAAATTATTTTTCCCTTCAAATTTTGTAAAAATCATTTCGAAAAAACTAATCAATTTCCCTCAACAAAACAAGGATTATCATTTTATGTTTTTTATTTGTATTAAACAGTAAGTAGATGATTTAATTCGTATTTGCTTTAATATATTTTTAAAATGTGAAATTTATTTTTAGAATTTTTACATGATGTATTTCCCTTAAAAAGCTTTAAATAAATAAATCATGTCATTTATTTTCTATTATTAGTCTGCATGGAACAAGATTATATTTTTACTTTCTCTTATACGTAGTATAGAGAAAATATAGTTGTCGGTTCTGCCAAGCTTTTTCAATTTTTATTTCTCATCAGAAAAATTAATAAGGCAAATACTGCCCTTTTAGTAAGTAAATGTAAACGAAAATAATTGGTATGACACAATATTTAAATTTTTTGACAACATTTAATTGACGTAGGACGAAACATAACATACAAGAACACTATAAAAAAATTTAGTACGAGAACATCATAGACCTCCGAACATCCATCTCTTTTTTCTCTCGGCACCGTCTCCCCCGCCGTTTTACTCCTCCACCCTCTTCCCTTCAGTTCGTTTTCTGATTCTAATCATCAGCAGCGCCCTCACAAAAGTAATCGTTAAAAATTTCTAACTCCAGATTTTTATGAATCTCCACGTTTTAGGCCTCCCAGAGTTTGAAAAACACATTTTTGAAAAATGTCCGTCTGTCTGTGACAATGATAACTTAAAACCGCTTTGAGCTAGACGGTTGAAATTTGGTATGCGATCTTTACACTAAATGTGTAGATCTCTATCAAATTTTGAGTAAAATCTGTTCTGAGGAAGTCCGTCTGTCTAGCTGTTCGAATATAAGTTAACATGATAATTACAAAACGCAGAAAGCTAGTCAGATAAAATACAATACTCAGATATAACATCTATAATATAAGACACCTATCAAAGTTTTAAAAAAATCTATCGAAGGGTTGACTGTCTGTCGGTCGGTACATTCAGGAACATTTAAACGCGATCATTCTAAAAGCAAATAACTAAAATATATTAAATTTGGTATGGGCTTCGTGAATACACATGCAGATTTGTGTCAAATTTGTGTTTTTATCGGTCGAGAAAAGCATGTCTAATACACAAATTCGATTTTCTGTTACTATTAACGCATGCCAGGGATTAATCGCCAAATAACTCGCCAAGGATGGCACGACAGATCAAGTAAAAATGCTATAAATCCACGTCAAATGTTAATATTTCATAACCTTTGTACGCCAATACCATGTAAGGCGTTCTCAGATACGACAAGTTTATTAAAGAGTATACGAGAAAGTTTTGTGAAGACCACTTCTGCTGGGTTTTTTACCTTCATCACGTGATTAAATGCATTTTATTGAAGATGCCACGAGACGGTGTGTTTGTTCTCAACGACTTATTTACTTTACCACAGTACATTTCTGATCTAAAAATCTCTGAAATATTTGTCACCTAGCATTTTAAATTTAATTTTGCTCTCGTGCATTCAAGATTTTAAAGGCAAATTTCTGCCAGTTCAAATAAATAGATCTCTACCCAATAGAATTCTTGTTGTTGAAACAAGCTGATTTTTGTGTCAGAACATATTCGCAATCTATTTCAGATTAAATCCTCGGAATTAAGTTCTCCGTGAATAAACACAGGAAAATGTGCATTCTAGTCTTTCATCAGACACTTTGCTGATTCTTCGAAAATGACTTCCTGCACTATTTGGGATTAAAGAAGGATCTTCGAGGATTTATTTACTATTGCATATTGCGAGTTGAATGGAAGACGAAGTGGGATGAAATCTTCTATTTTGGTTACATCTAAATAATCTCGACTTGACTAAGAAATTGTCTGTCTGATGCCATGGTAATAGCTCTATAAGTATTTTCAGATCAAAGGAATAACAACAATCATATAATGTAAATGATTTTTTATAAAAAAAATGCCCTTAAAATTGATGCTAATCATATTATATTTTAAAGTTGCTATATTTATACTGAGAAAATACTCTCAAACAAGATAAGTTAAGAATAAATATCGTTGTTCGTACATTCTAATGCCGTTAGTTAATTAGTTAAGTTATATTCGTAATTTTGAACCGTGGTCAGATGACGAGGACGACACCTGAGCCGGCACCCCACTCTCCTCACCACATCAGCCGGAGGACATTCGTGTTTACAATTGGCCAGTTATAAGACGGCCAGTAGACAGCGCATGCGTAGACAGAGACTGATTTATGTTTGCTACAATTCAATAAGATAGATTCAAGCTTGGCTATAAATTGCCTTTTGTCATCCCTGAATCTTTCTTTTACACTGCATATTGTATTAAACTGATGGATATTTACCGAAAGAAACATGGTAAAATGAAGAAAAAGGTCAACATATCATAATTTGGAAAACCATAGAAAAAATGGCAAATAAAATAAAAAAAACACAACCTCCCGTCAGAAAGAACAAAGAACAAAAAATGTCGGAATTATTCTATGATAAGTGATCAATTTTTTCACGCCAAAAAGACGGCCAAATTTTACAAACACAGGCGTAGTAAAAAAAAAAAAAGCAATACAGCGGCATGTTGTTGTCCTATCGGGACAATTACTTGTCATCGACTGAACAGCATTTTTCAGCCTTTCTCAGCATGCCCTGCCTATTGGGCCGTCTTATAATTGGCCGAGTGTAAACTCGGCATAATACTGAATTAAAAAATTGCATTTAAGTTCATCTGTTTATTGTTCTATATTGAGTTGAGTTATATCCTTTTTCATAATACATTAAAATTATTATTACATAATAGATATGTTAATCAACATAACAGTTATGTTAATCAATCACAATTGAATACAGATATCAAATTAATTTGAGTCATTAAAGTATAAATAGATGTTCTCAAATTTTAAAACATATTTTTAACCATTACATTTCGGCAATGTCTTTTTACTTTCTCGAATACAAACTATATAAAGAGAAAATATTATAATTTTCAAAAAATCCGATTTTGATATTTTAATGAATTTTCACAGTTCAGGTCACTAAACTTATCTGTCATATTTTTAAACTAAACCCACGCCCTTCTATTATTTTTCATTTTTGCGAGGGTGTAAACGGGATACTTTGTAAACGCAACTATTTAGACAAATGAAATTTGGTATACGATATTGTCACCAGTATTGTTGATTTGAATACAATTTTTTTTGGAATTCTTGAAAACGATACTCAAAATCCATACTCGGTTTCCGACATTATGTAAAGTTATTCGATTTGAACTTCGCATATTCAAAGAATTGGAGAAGGCATTCTATTATTTTAAAGTAAACAAAATTTGAATAAGTATTTCTGGTGATTCCTCACCATTTATTAAATAAAATAGCATTATACAGTTTTCGGAAAAATTGTTTAAGATATAAGAAAGATATACGAGATATTCATGATAAATTTGCTTTTTAAAAAAATTTATAATCGAATGTGACGTGGAATCACATCTAGTTTAGTTATATTAACGTCCGGTTGTAAAGCAACACTAGGGCTATTTAGGGACGGACCTCGTAATTTTGAATCGCGGTCAGATGATGAGGACGACACCTTAGCTGACACCCCTCTCTCCACACCAGTGGGAGGACGTTTGGCCTGACGGATTTAGCGTGCAACAGAAACTCCTTACAAGACGGTTCTTCGGTGCAATCGGTTCTCAAACCTGAAACCTAACGGTTCACGAGCCAAGACCTTACCACCAGGCCACCACGGCCCTGGAATCACATATAGAATCTAACTAGAAAAAGCCAAATTGTTTAGAAAAAAATGGTTAATCGTCTATTAATCTGTGGAAATCTGCCGCAGTAAATATCGAACAGATCGAGTTCTTTAGAAAGCTACACTATTTACAATGAATATTTAGTCCTGAACAGTTTGAAAAGTTATATTGAAGTTCTGGTATCCCAAAACAAATAATACATTATTTGCCTTTATAGAATAAGTTGAAAGATTCGCCTTTTCAAAAGATAAGGCCCAATTATTTATTTATCTGTTTTGCAAATTTTTCTTTCCTTCTTTGTCTTTCGATTCATTTGAATCTTTTACACATAAGCTTGTACTATAGGATTAAATATATTTTAGAGCTTCATTTTTGATGATATTTTGTATTACTTTTTTTATTTAACCCTTTAAAGGGCCATTTTTTCTAGTCATATTATGTTGAAATATTTTGAGGCTTGAAATTAGAATAAAAAAAGGGATTCATTTAGCTTAATAGATAAATTTAATTTGATTATTAATTAATTTGGTTAATTAATAATTAAGTAACAAATCAAGACACATCATTTTGTCTGAGATAAAGAACTGAAGCATCTAGGTTTCTGACATACTAAAAAAATGTGTCAGAACTTATGCCAACCTACATAATTTCATACAAAGATTGATAAATTTGGCGGGAAGCATACTTTCCCCGGCCATAGAAAGGGTTAATTCATTCATCTTTGCTGAAATTGAGAAATACTGCTAATTTCCTAAAAGAAAATGAATTTCTTGAAAGATTTGGTAAACATAAATCATATACACGACATTTGATTATTTTTATTAAAACAAACTCAAAGAATTTCGAAGAAAATGGAATAATTTTAATCAAACTTTCTTTTTAAAAAATAATAATTACCTTCTTAGCCGTAGGATTTAAATAATAACGTACATTTTTTTAAATATCTTATTCGCTCGAAAATAATTAATCCTTTGAATTATTAATAACGCAGTTTCCTTATTTGTTCTTTAAGAAAATCTCTCATCTAATGTAAATAAAGAGTCGGAGAAATTACTTTTAAAATTATTTTAATAAAAAAAAGTCAAAATAATCTTACGAAGTTTCCCTTTTCATCGTAACATTGTTTTAATATCCGAACAAATAAATTCCTTATCTTTCTGAGTGATTTCAAGCGTTATGAAATCGGTTGGCATTAATTAATCGACGAAAATATATCTGCCGCTTTTCGCCTTAATTAGAGCTTTTAATTAAAATCTTCGTCTTCGAGTAATATCGGAAATCTTTTCGGACTAACAACCTATGAGTAAAGATAATTAATTCGTCGGAATTGAACAATCAATATTTCTTATTTACTTGCACACAGTTGCGGTATGAGTGGTGGCATTGCCAACAAATCGTTTGCGAACATGGTCCAAACCGAACAACAATGCTATGAAGAGGCGCAAAATCAATATGCAGCATGAGATTGGATTATTATATTATCCAGCCCTTGGGGTAAGTCTATGTTAACCCGAAGGGAAAGGGAAACATTCCAATTATTGCGTAACGAAGCGGGAACATTTTTATACCATTCTGCTGTTCTTAAAAATAATATTCTTAACGAATGCAACAAAAGACCAAACGATCGTTAGGGAAATGCAGGTGGAAAATAAGATATTTTAATGGAACTTTTTTTTTAATAATTTTGTTCAAATGACTTTTTTTAATTTGGTCAACAAACTCCATTATAATTTCTTTTGCGTTTTATTTAAAGATACGTATTTTTCCCATTTTTAATTAAATTTATATTTTACTAGACATTTTCATGCTTCTATTTCGAAGTCATTTCTTATATATATATATATTTACTTTGTTTCAAACGAAAATTATTTTATTATTTTTAATGCTTATTACATTTTGGCCACGAAATTATAATTTTCTGTGGAATCACCAGCTACAATTTAATGTTCGTTTGCTTAGTGAGTAAATCTCGAAATAGTAAGATGTTTTATTTATGGCTGATATTAAATTTATTTAATTCTTTTCAATCTTTTAATTCTTTTTATCTTTTCTAATACATTAAAAAAAATTTCCTTTTTTAAGAAAGCTTTATTGTTTTCTATACCATTTACGTGTCCTGAAATCTTTTTTTTTATATTTCATTTAAATGAAAACTTTGTATCAAAACAAATATTACTGTGAAATGCTTAAAATGAATGCTATGTTTATCTTTTTTTTATAAATTCAGATACATTTAAAGTGGAATTTTGATCAATTTAATTTTTGAAAACTTGCTTTATCAGATAATATAATAAATGTTTAATACAAAAGTTTTGGAACTCTTATTTCCAAAGAGGATAAAATCGCAATTATTAAGAGTAATTTATACTATTTTTTAAGTAATTAATGTAAATTAGATGATTTGCTAATGTCTTAATGGCTTTTTATTGAGCCAAATTTTAAGTAGATTCCTTTTTTGTTGTTGTTGTTGTTGAAATAAGGAATTTAAAGTACCTAAAATTTCCAAAAAATTAATCAGTTTTAAATTTTAAGAGTTTCTATAAGGAAATCGAATAAAATAGTTTTGTAATAAGGATTTTTTTATGTGAGTGATTTGGATAAATTGGAAGCATATATAAAGCATAATATATAAAATATATTTCACCCTTTAAGGAAGCCATGTTAATTTTATTCATCAAATATTATGTTTATTTTGCATAGTAACTTGCTTATAAATAAAATAAATTTCATGTTAGTAAATGTTTAATGTGCATATAGGAAAAAAATTTTTAGCATAATTGTTTTTTAGGATTTGAAATTCTAATTAAAGAAGAAGAATTAATTTTTTCATTTATTGTATCCATCCATCTTATTTATCTACAGTATTTTTAAAGGAATTACAATTCTTTTCACAGTATTTTATTTATATCATAAATCTTAAATGTGTGACTCTAAATTTGCTTATCTCATTTTATTTAACTGAAACATGACCTTAATTAAAAAATAAATATGATAAAAATAATTTTTGAAAATTCACTTTTATTAATGTATCAAAATATGAATATTATTTTTTTTTTCAATTTTTTTCGAATTCATTATCATGCGGCGATGCTAATGTCCAATCAAAATGTATTTAAATAAATGGATTAACAGAGTATTAAGTTCTGAAAATGTAAAAATTACGTAATACTATGGAGAATTCATAAGTATATAAAATTTCAAAATTTCTCACTTGAGGGAAAGAGCAAAAAAATTCGGTAATGACTTTTTTTTTTGCATCCAGAACACATCAATTTATATCAAATATACAAAAGAATTATATTTGATTACTTATTCATAAGTAATATGTATTGTGATTTATTACAATCGATTAATATATTCTTACTGATTTCATTAACTTTCAAATTATTTTGTAATTAAAATATTGGATGATATATTAATTTAAATAAATTAGACTGTCATTCGTTTAAAGTTTTCTTAAGAGTTCTTATTCTTGAGATTGTATCGAAGAAATATCTACATAAATCCATAGTGTGTAACATTTAACAATGGCATCTTAACGACATTTTAAAATCAATTGTCTAACCGGTATTCTACTATCACGGTTACAAACACAGTTAATGGAATGCTACTCGAATCAAATCTGATTTTCGACCTGCGATAGTAAGTAACGTGAATTTCGGAACACATTTTATTCAATTCAGTATGGCATCGAACATTTCGGAAACGGTGTACTCCGCGTTAGATATCTTCTATGAAGCGAGATTTATTGCTTTTATCGGATACTTTTCTACCAGTCCACCGAGCTTTCAAGTTGACATCAAGAGATGTTTTTGTTTTTCTCCTTTAAAACCGCATGACAAGAATCGATTTCGGATTCGGCGAACTCGCATTAATTTCACTTCGAATGTCGGTGGTCGCTGCAGTGTTTTTATCGACAAAAGTATCACCGAGATATTTCTCGAAGTGGCAATTTGTCTTTGGATGTCTATTCTGCGAAGCACTAAGACCGCTCGAAAATAAATGGCTGCCAAACCGCAAGTGGTCCCAGTGGCGTGACAACTTGTTTTGATTTACTGCTGGAGTTTGGAATCTCGAGAACGGACTAATGGACGAAGGTGTTCGAACAGAAAGGGAGTGGTTAGAAAAGTGCCATTGCTATTATTTCTCACCTGGCTTCATTTTGCATTTCGAGTGCATGCTGAATAATCTCTGAACTATTATTTCTCACCTGGCTTCATTTTGCATTTCGAGTGCATGCTGAATAATCTCTGAACTATTATTTCTCACCTGGCTTCATTTTGCATTTCGAGTGCATGCTGAATAATCTCTGAACTATTATTTCTCACCTGGCTTCATTTTGCATTTCGAGTGCATGCTGAATAATCTCTGAACTATTATTTCTCACCTGGCTTCATTTTGCATTTCGAGTGCATGCTGAATAATCTCTGAACTATTATTTCTCACCTGGCTTCATTTTGCATTTCGAGTGCATGCTGAATAATCTCTGAACTATTATTTCTCACCTGGCTTCATTTTGCATTTCGAGTGCATGCTGAATAATCTCTGAACTATTATTTCTCACCTGGCTTCATTTTGCATTTCGAGTGCATGCTGAATAATCTCTGAACTATTATTTCTCACCTGGCTTCATTTTGCATTTCGAGTGCATGCTGAATAATCTCTGAACTATTATTTCTCACCTGGCTTCATTTTGCATTTCGAGTGCATGCTGAATAATCTCTGAACTATTATTTCTCACCTGGCTTCATTTTGCATTTCGAGTGCATGCTGAATAATCTCTGAACTATTATTTCTCACCTGGCTTCATTTTGCATTTCGAGTGCATGCTGAATAATCTCTGAACTATTATTTCTCACCTGGCTTCATTTTGCATTTCGAGTGCATGCTGAATAATCTCTGAACTATTATTTCTCACCTGGCTTCATTTTGCATTTCGAGTGCATGCTGAATAATCTCTGAACTATTATTTCTCACCTGGCTTCATTTTGCATTTCGAGTGCATGCTGAATAATCTCTGAACTATTATTTCTCACCTGGCTTCATTTTGCATTTCGAGTGCATGCTGAATAATCTCTGAACTATTATTTCTCACCTGGCTTCATTTTGCATTTCGAGTGCATGCTGAATAATCTCTGAACTATTATTTCTCACCTGGCTTCATTTTGCATTTCGAGTGCATGCTGAATAATCTCTGAACTGTATCTATAATCTTGTTCTGTATTCGATACATATTCGTATTAAATGTAAGACATTCAAGCATTATAACGAAGAATTTAGACATTATTTGCAAATTTCTTTCAAATTTTGGACGAAATCCGTCTATGAGAAGCCTATCTGTTCATCCATCATTGTCCTAATGATGGAAATAAGTCAAAAATTCAGATGCAAGATGGATGAAATTAAGCCAATATAATAATATTAAGGATTTATCCCCCTGAGGGTACCTCGTAATTGAGGATGAGAAGCTTCCGACATGGTAGTTGGTTCTCGCCACACTGGAGGGTACACGGAAAAGTGGGGTTCTGGCTCCTCTCATTGATGACGGGACATACTCCCTTAGGGAAGGGTTGTACCGTGGCCGGTGATGGCCCTTGGGACTCAATCACAGTTCCTGCCAGTGTTGCTGTAGCGGCAGTTCAGTCATTCATTTTTTTTTTTATCTGTGTGCCTTCGAGGCGGGTTTAAGAGTCAGTGATATGACTAATATTACGGATTTGTACTTCTGCTTTCTTGCACAGTTAGTTTCCTGGTAAGGGAAGGCGATATACAAAGTTTTTATGGATACTGAACAGATGAAGTATCAGTGATCCCCGGTCGTGGCGATAAATATGGTATCATTTGGCGACAAATGAAGGATCCAGAATATTCGAGAATCTTGGTGTAAGGAATCGAGTTCTAGAACATTCGATGTACTGTCATGGGAGCTATATGCCACGGAATCGAATAGTCAAGTCAACAGCGAGGAATTTGGCTATTGGAGTGTTGATCTCCAACGAACTATCTCTAAACTTTTTGTGCTCTTCCGATTGCTTAGTACCGATTTGATGTTTGTTTGTTGCTGTTTATTGCAAATGTTTGGGTTCGTTTCGTCCATATTTTGCTACTTGTGTTTCATTTAGAATAAAGCACCGCTATCCTTTACTTACCCTATTGAACTTTTTTTTTACAGTGTATCCGCTAAATTTGATTTTTCCAAAAAAAAAAAAAAAGTAATTAGATTTTTAGATAATTTGTCAAAGGGTTGCTCATCTTTCTGTCTATCTTTTCGAATATAAGAAAACGATAACTCAAAAAAAAAATCAATCAAGACAAATATCACTTTATCACTAACGTTATTGGTCCCTATCAAAATTCTGATCAAATCTCTAAAAAGAAGACATCGAAATACCTTCACAATTTTCTTCGTCGTACTATGAGATAAAAAAAACGCTTTATAATGCTCCTATTCGTAAAAATCGAGGAAATAACATATTCGCTGGTTGAAGTTTGAGTTGCACGCTTTTGAAGTTTGAGTTTTTTTATCACTCTATATTGATATCAAATTCATCTTTCATGCTTCGCGCAATCAAACAATAGAATGAACCAAGTTCTCACATTGTCGTTAAAACACGCTGTGAATTATTGAATTGTTAACATATAGTAGAGATTAGGCAGTTATAATAAAACTAGAACTTACAGTAATCCAGTCCATAGTTTTAACGCTTTCTTAATTTTAATTATTTCATTAAACAAGCGAGAATAGTCACCCCAGAACGTTCTCTTATAGGTTTTATTTTCCCTCCACTCATAAAATTTGTGGTGTCCTTGTTCAATGCCGTGGGTGCTGCGAGCGCTTTAAATTTTTATTTCCAGAATCCCTGCGCATGAGCATTTTGCACTTCATAATATAATGGAAAAAAAACAAAAACGGATGATGGATTTTAGAAATTTTTTATTCAATCGACCAAAACCAAAATTTTATACGTAATTATAGTTGTAGTCACAAGATAATATCTCATTGATTTAAATTATTGTGTTAGTACGTTATTGAGTTTAAATGCATGGTCAACCAATACGTTTAACGTTCATCTCTAACGGTATTATGATGGTCCATCAACCCTATACAGATTTGGTTCAAAATTTGATATCTATATTTTAAGTGCTAGTCCTATGTACCAAATTTTATCTGCCTAGCTCTTTTCATTTTTTTTTAGTTATTGTGTTCATTTACACTCGGACAAACAGATCGACGAAGTACCTGTGAATGGATTTCGCTTTAAATTGCATAGAATTAGTGTAAAGACCATATATCAAATACTGTCAATCAAGCTCGGAAAGATTCTGGGTTATCGTTTGAACTTTTTGACGATTACAATAGATCCCTCTCTGTAAACGTATACGAGATAATAAAAGTAATAAAATTGTGTAAATATATACCAGATAACAAATAGCAAAGGTGAAAATTTTTCAAATTTCTCATGTTGAATATTATGTATCATGTTTACTGATTCTTTCTTTTCTTTTGCAGGTAAGTTGGTATTATATTTCCGTATTGGAATATGAAACACATATTGATATGATGTGACTTCTGTAGTGAGTATAATATTTAATCTTACTAAGAAATATTCTCAAAAGACCTCACTGAAAACTAATTCAATTGCTTCCAAAAATAATTTTTCTTAAATTATTTTTAATATTTTTGATTTCTGTCTCAGTTAATGATTCTTCTATCATTCAAAAATAACCGTTCTTTCTATCGTTGTTTTCGCATAAAGGAAATATTTAGTTTAAATAAATTGCATGAATCCCTCCAAAAACCATTTTGATTAAATTGCTCTGCTAAATATGAGCGTATTAAATTATGGGCCTGCTGTACACTTGATACAAAAAGAACACGCCAAAAATAAACTTTCACCACAAATAGTCACGCCAAAAATAAACTTTCACCACAAATAGTCAAGCCAAAACTTGCTCGCGTACTCTCTAATAATGGTATTATCTCAAAGAATACCTTGCATGACACTGGTGTACAATAATTAAGAAATATTAACGCTTGGCATGAATTTAGCATTTTTAATGCATGTATTGTGTCAACTTTGGCGATTTTTTTTTGGTGATTACTTCCTGGCATGCGATTAATGGTATCCCAAAATCGAGTTTGTGTTTTAGATAAATTTTTCCCAACCGATTGAAGCAAAAAATTTGTTTAAAATTTGCACTTGTCGATGCAACATTACATACCGATTTTGATATACAGGATGGTTATAATTAAAGCTCCACTTTGAAATGGTCATAAAAGGAAAACTACTGGACTGAATGTTATCAACATTAGAAATAGTTTAAAGGTCATGGAAATTTCTCCCCCCCCCCTCCTCAAAAAAAAAATCACCACCACCAAATCAGAAATGGCATTGTATGCAATATTGCTTAGCAAAATAAGACATGAAAGAAGACATCGGTTTAAAATATCTTTAATCGTATCTAAAACGTGTTACAAAGCATTTTCAATGCCTGTTCCACCATTTTTTGAAAAAAAGTTAAATCGCATTACTGCATTCTCGGCAGTAGTCTTGTTCATATCAGGAGGAATGTTACGCACATATTGGTGTATCGCATCTAGGGATTGCAATACCGGTATCCCGGGATACCGAATACCGGTATTTTGAGCCATTTGTACAATTTTGTAATACCGGTATTCACAAGTTTAAATACCGGTTTTTCGGTATTTACTAGAAATTTTTAAAATTGTCTCCACTATATGTTCAGGTATCGCGAACATAGCAATATAGTATACGTTTTTGTTTTTATGTCTCCCTAACGGGCGAAGTTAATTAGCCAATGAATGGCGTAATTAATTGCTTAAATCTAAAGTAGCGAAACATGGATTATCCCTGAAAGAAAATATTATATCCATAACGACTGATGGAGCAACAATTAGGAAAAAAGTTGGAAAGTTGATTGGTACAAATCAGCAGTTGTGCTTTGCACATGGAATTCAATTAGCAGTAATAGATGTATTATACCAAAAATATAAAGAAGAATTCAAATACTGTGGATATAGAAACTTCGGATTCCAACTATAATAAATTGAAAAATCGCACAGAAGAAAGGCATACCGAAATAGAAAATGTCTTATGGTATTTACATAATTCTAATGATTTTAAAAATGAAAATGAAAAGAAGAAAAGAAAATAACCAATTCAAATCTGATTAAGTTAGAGTAAAGTTTCTAAAAAACATTTTCCCACAAACCTATCCACATTCAGAATTCGGTTCAATTATCGAAGATTATGATGTCACTACTGTCGATAGTGAAAAGGAATTGTCTCTTGAACCAAAATTAGAATTAGCAATAAATAAAAAAAATTTCAACGAACCAAAATACAATACCGAAATCAGCTATATCCAAAACCATCCGAAGAGAAATTGATTTATTTGAAGATGAGGGATTTAGAAGTAAATACTTGGAAGAAGTATATTGCGCATTGCTAACAGTACCACCAACTAGCATAGATGCCGAAAGAGCGTTTTCGACAGCTGGTCATTTTTACACAAAATTACTTATCAGGCTTAATGACAGTACAATGGATGCATTACGTTTTTTTAGATCACATTTCAAAAATTTGTAATAGTACCACAAACTGAATAGTGATATTTACACTTTTTTTGTGATTTAAATAAATAAGATGTTTCTTTACTTTTTTGTGATTATATACTGTTATAATTTATAAGTTACAAATTATTTTTTGTGATATTTACACTCTCTAACAAAACTGGTAAATAAAAAAAAAAAAAGAAACACCTGTGTTTTCTTTCTTTTTCCAAAATTTCTAATACCGGTATTAAAACCGGTATCCCGGTATTAAGATTTAAAAAATACCGAATACCGGTATTGAAATTTTGGTCCGGTATTGCAATCCCTAATCGCATCTTTCAATTCCGCCAAATTGTTCAGATTATCGCCATAAACAGTGCTTTTTGAGATAACACACGTTGAACATGCTTTGCAAACACGTTTCAGAAATGATTAAACACATTTTAAACCGATGTCTTCATGTCTTATTTTGTTTAACAATATTGCATACAGCGCCATTTCTTCCCTGGTGGTAAATTTTTGAATTTTTTTGCCGGAAAAAAAATTTTTTTTAAACTATTACCAAGTTTAATAACATTTCGTCCAGTAGTTTTAATTTAATGACCATTTCAAAGTGGAACTTTAATTATAACCACCCTGTATTTACATTGTTGCGTTTTTGTGTTATGGCGTTTACGTGTTTCTGGTAGTACAGACCGACAGATGGTGAACCCTTTTTTGGATTTGGCTCAAACTTTTATAGTTATCTACGCTATAGATGCTAAATCTGTGAACTGAATTTTATACATCTTGCCCTTTTAGTTTTGTAGTTATTGTTTTAACTTATATTCGATCAACCGGACCGACAGAGTTCCTCTGAGCGGATTTTGCCCAAAATTTGACAGAATTCTACAAATTCGGTATAATGACCATATGCCTAATTCCATCCATCTAGCTGAAAGTGTTTTTGAATTATCCTTGTCACAGACAGACGAACACTTTCAAAAATGTGTTTTCCCGGCTTTGAGAGATCTAACATGTGGAGAGGTGTCAAAATCTCGAGCTCGTGTTTTTGGACGATTACTATACAATTTCTTTACTATATATACGAAAAAATAAAAATAAATTGTTTAAACGTAAACAAAAAGACACAACATAAAATTTCCTGGCCAAAAACAGTTAAATTTAAAAAGTAATAATATTTCAAGATTATTTAATCTTCGTTTTTGGTAATTCTTTTCCTTTTTTTTTTTTTTTTTTTTTTTTTTATCTACCTTCGGTTTAAAAAAAATCCTTTAGACATTTCTAACATACATGATGCTTTTGGCGATATAAGAAGAGTACTTGACTTTCTACCACAGTAGTTGTCGGCAAGCTCTTTAGCCAACAACCCAGAGAAGACATCAACTTTCTTTTTCTATTACTGCCTCCAATACGGCCAAGACTAGTTGCAGAAAATTTCTTTTATCCATCTCATACATGGGGCAACACCTGGTGCGAATGCCCAACGGAAGGCCACCTTAATCAAGAGAGAGGGCCATCGAATTCTATTTCTGCACAAAGGACCCTACGGCTGGCCCATATCGCCCGCCCATTAGGACACACTCATTGAAGAGATCGAAAAGCGGTGCTGACCTACACAGCTGGGGCTCACGGGGGTTGCTATGGGAACGAATCACATAATGAACCACACACTCAGGGGATAGACCCTCCTGCCAGACAGGTGGACGCCAAAAAGCCTGTCCTTCCCTTCCCCCTCTTCTTTCAGGCACTTGGAGATCACATGATAGTCGATTCGGGGTGGAGGAAGAGTAGTATTTGTCAGTGCTGTTAATGTGTTTGCACTAGTTCTTACGATTCCCCTGCGAGTGTCAAGGATCTGACCCCAAAAAAAGAAGCCTGTGTACAGATTATGATTAGGCTAAACCTGAAGGGAAAATGGAAATAAATCGACGCAATGGCACATGATGTGATCTGGAATCTGTTAAAGGTTGTGTAAATCGATATTTTATATGATGTCACAAGTCATATGACAAGCGTAACTGCGCCGTTGTTTAAGGAGACGAAAGCATGTACTAGCTATTTTTGCAATTATTGACTTAAAATTATGTGTGTGGTAAAGATATTTTAAAATCAAATTTAAATCTTAATTCGTTTCCAAATTTTATTTTAATTTAACCCATATTAACTTCATTCTGAAGTGGTCTCTTATTTCTTGATCCAGTTCACACTTTTTTTATTTCATTTATTCAGCACACGCTCTGTAAAACTGCTAATTCAGTGTGCTCTGAGTGAAGGAATAAAAATCTTTAATGTTTACAACAATCTTTTAAAAGATACTTATATTTCCTTTTCCTAAGTCTAAACGTGTCAAAGAAATCCCTATCAAAATCTCACGATAAAAACCACTGAAGGGAAAATTTCAGTGTCTTTTGCTTTTCTGCTCATGTATCGCGATGTAGACTGACGTATCTCGCCGCTTCTTTCTTGTACATTATATGCCTCCAATATAAAATAAATCTCAGTTAAAATTTCAAAAGTTCTTTCTATTCGGCTACGTAACTGCTCAAATATAAATGCATCATAATCTTTTTCATTAACTCTTTAAAATATGTTATTTCTTTTTTTAAAAAATTGTTAATTTTAAAAACATTCTAAACGAATTCATTTTTAATTTTTTTTTTCTATTACCGTGTTAAAATACACTTAGTTTTAGTTACACTGAGTTAGTTATACACTTAGTTAGATACTTTTTCTTACTCAGTATTTGGATCAAAACTGAATATCGTTTTGTTATTTAATTTATAAAGTTAATTTTTAGGAAATTTCCTTATATAGTGGTCCTGAATTTTCCTAAACCTTTTTGTTTTTCTGAACTAAAACTAACTTTTAACTATCTGAAAGTCTCCAAATATAAAATACAAACTCAGTTTTATTTCAATGTTTAACAGGAATCTTCAAAGTAAATTTTATGTAACTTCCCCTGAGATGAAAAAGCCTGCAACATTTCAAAAACATTTACATTCGATAACAATGACCTTTTGATAAGACATTTAAAATATAATTACTCCTCTGGAAACATTGAATATGCATTTTATTTTACAATATATTTTATAATATAATTTTAATTCATATAAACATATATGTTAAGAATTCAGTTAACCACGTGGTCTTCCTGGGCGGAGCTAGCTGCCAGTCATGCAAATATCACGTGGTCTCACTGTTGTTGTTAGTATATTTTTTTCCAGTAGAAGCGATCTTGACTTCTGTACTAGGGGGAGTGTGATCTCTGCTCTCTCTCTCCCGAGAAAAGTTTTATGTGTAGTTCTCTAGGCCTACTTTCTTTCTTTCTTTCGCCACAGAATATCCTCGAACTTGGAATCTCTAGGATTCCCTGTCGGTTGAAAGGATATACGTGGGAGTATTTATTAAGATAAAAGAAATACACATAAAAAGACAAAAAGATCAATATACACAAAAAAGACATAAAATATCAATATACACATAAAAAGACATAAAATATCATCAATACACATAAAAAGTAACTATATACAATATTATAATGATGAGGGAGGTGTTCGGTGGGGAGTATGAGTAGATGAAATCTATTGAAAGTAATATATTCTGGAGAAGAGCTTGGTCGAGAAATGAAACGAAAATTTATACTGGGCTTGGGTCTGGAGAAATCAATTCCTCGTTCTCTTGTAGGAACCGCACAAGATTTCTAATTTTAACTTTGGACATCTTGTTTCTCATAACGTTGGTCCACCAGATATTTTCTAGGTCGTGGATGGGTTTTTTGAGATGAAAAGATGTGGTGAGAGGGCAGCTAGTGGCATAATGAAGGGGATCGCCTACTTCGCCGCAGCCACATTGATCAGATCCTTTAATATGGAATCTCTTGAAATATGAAGGGAAAGTGCCATGGCCAGTTGCAAAGATAATGTCAAGCCTATTCCAAGATGATGGGTTAAAGGACACTTTCGAGATGATTTGATGGATGTTTCTGCCTCTCTAGGCCTACTACACTATGGTGTAATCATGTGCCTTTTGTTGTTGATGTTACCAATAAACCGCGTAAAAGACATGTGTCTTCAAGTCATTTCACCCATGCAACAATCTTCACTATCAAATGAATTATTGTGTAATCATGAAATGCAATAATTTACAATATATTTTGGACATAAAACGTTAAAAAATGAAATTTGACCTTTTTTCCTGCTAATTATTATGTTTACTGTCCCCTTAATATCTTCCACTGAAATTTTATACTGTGTTTACTTTGTATGCTACAAGTTTTAATGGAAAGAGTGAGTTTTATTCAGTCATAATATAAAGGCAAAAAAATAATAATAATCTTGTATATATATATATATATATATATATATATATATATATATATACAGGGTGTTTCATAAATGATGGGAGTAACTTTAAGGGGTGATAGTACACATCAAGACGAGTAATAGTAAATAGGAAACCAAGTGTCCCAAACGTCTTCCGAAGGAGATAGGCGCCATTTAACCGCTCCCGTTTGGTGTTTTACTATCACCTATTAAAGTTTGCTTCATCATTTATTATTTTGGTCATTAGATACAAGCGTTGAAAATTTAAACCCCTGAACGTGGTTAAATTTGCGCCAATTCACCGCTCCCGATGGTTCCAATTTTGCGCTCAAAATTTAAGTTAAAGTTAAAGTTAAGTTAATTTAATTAAGTTAAGTTAAAGCTTTAGTAAACATTTAACAAAATAAAAAAAATACTGGTAAAAAGTAGTTGTTCGGTACTCCAAAGTCTAGAGCGCCCTCTATCGGCATTTTTTAAACTTTGTCGTAAAAAAAAATTTTTAAAGAAAATACTAATTTAAAGAATGATTTTAGCGAAAACCGCAAATGAATTGATCCATTTTTCCGTTTTTTTATCATCATTTGAAATTTAGGGCCCTAAACTTTGATGGCTCCTATCTCCTTCGGACGACGTTTAGGACACTTGGTTTCCTATTTACTATTACTCGTCTTGATGTGTACTATCACCCCTTAAAGTTACTCCCATCATTTATGAAACACCCTGTATATAATATGTCCCCTCTTCAAAATTTCTCTTAAAGCTCTGGAATTATTGAAAGCATTATTCTATGAGAATTCTAAAAGAAAGCTTTATACCTACTGCGACTTATGATATTTAAGGCATAAACGTGTATCCAAAATACATATACTATTATTCATTAAATTACAAAGAATGAGAAGTATCTGATGATAAATAATCGCAGCAAAACTAACTAACTCTCTTTAATAAGTGCCTAGAATTAAGTTGCTTCCCAGATTCCTTGAAAATATGAAATATTATTTTATTCCAAAAACAAGGAAAAGATCAGAGACTGGCATCTTCATATCGACCCATTTCTCTCCTGCCAACAATCGGGAAGGTGCTCGAGAAATTAATGACCCAAAGGTTAACTTATCATCTTGAGACCACTAATAGCCTCAGCGAGCGTCAACATGGGTTTAGGGAAGGTAAATCAGTAGACACAGCCATCCATGAGCTGATAAACAAAATTCAAGCTGCAAGAAGAGAGGGCAAGCATGTCTTAGTTCTCTCTATTGATATAAAAGGAGCCTTTGACAACTTGCAACACAAAGAAATTCTCAAAAGTCTGGATGAAAGTCCCTGTCCTTTAAACATCAATCGCCTCTTTCACAGTCTTCTCCAAAACAGGAAAGTGACTCTAATGACTCCAGAAGGTAGGGCCATGAAAGATCAGAAACAAGGCTGTCCTCAAGGATCATGCAGTGGTCCCGCTCTCTGGAATCTCGTAGCCAACGAAATTCTCAAGCAGGTCTGGCCAGAAAATGTGCACATCCAGGCCTTTGCAGATGATTTTGTACTGGTTATCGAAGCGGACACAAAAAATAGCCTGGAAAGAGAAACTGAACTTGCAATAGCCAAATTTAACTCCTGGTGCTCAAATAATCAACTTTCCATCTCCACGGAAAAAACAACCCATATTTTATTCAGCAAAATGGCGAGAGACCTCAGAATCCTGTGGAATGGAGACATCATTAAGAGAAACAAATCTATTAAATATTTAGGAGTCCACATTCATGATCAATTAAACTGGCTAGAACACATAGAAAAACAAGGAGAAAAGGCCATTAAAATGCACCAAAACCTTAAAAGAATCGCCGGCAGCACATGGGGAAAGAACAGAAACACAAAAGAGTTCTCTACAAGACAGTAGTTGAGAGAATGCTCGCCCATGGTTCATCAGCGTGGTGTCTAAACCCAACATATAAAATGAAGAGGAAGCTCTCCACCATTCAGAGACCATTTCTTCTCTACATTTCAGGTGCTTACCGCACAACTCCAACAGCAGCGCTACAAACCATTCTCGGCATTCCACCCCTGCAACTGCAATTACAGTTTGAAGCCAGACTGACGACAATATATCGCCTAAGAATCCCTCTTCCGCATAATATAACAGAGATACAACCAGAAGATCTTGAGAAGAAAGCAACTGGTTGGTCTACTCACCCTTCACAGCATCTCAATCCCAACCAAATTTCATTGAAAGATGAAGGAATAAATTTATCTCAAATAAATAATATCAATATCTTCACAGATGGCTCAAAAACAGAACATGGAGTTGGAGCTGCGTATTGTGTTCTGTTCAATGATTCCTGGTCCTACCACTGGTCTGCCAAATTGAATGACAACAATACCGTTTTCCAAGCTGAACTCACTGCACTTCATGAAGCAGTAAAATATACATCTCAGTTTTCAAACAACAATACTTTTAAAATACATTTTGACAATAGAGCTAGTATCATGGCATCTTCAAATCCAAAGAGCACAAACCAAAAAGCAAGAGAAATTTTTGGTGTCCTGCTTTCAAAACCAACAATAAAAATTTCATGGGTTAAAGCACATGCGGGCAATATAGGCAATGAAAAAGCATATCAACTGGCAAAGGACGCAACGCAAAATGGGCAATTTTATATACAAACAAAGATACCAAAACCACATATAAAAGCCCTCCTCCGGAAAGACATGCTTGAGGAATGTCAAGGATATTGGAGCAATGGTGTCACAGGTAGAAAAAATTTTAACATCCTGCCTTCAGTCAACCTTAATCCCACTAACTGGAACAGAGAGGAAATTATTTTCTTCTCAGAACACGGCCCTTTTCCTGCCTACCTCAAAAGGTTCAATCTGTCTGAGAGTGACCAGTGCAGTTGTGGTGGGATAGGCACCGCACTTCATTATGCTACGGAATGCATCCTTACAATCTCCTGGCATATGAAAAAACCATCACCAAGCCATGAACAGGAATGGCGGAAAAGAGTCGCCGGCAACTTCCTTTCCAGGCAAAAAATACACAGTATAATCCAATTTATAAGTGGAAATAGAGACCTATTCTTGCCTCCATAGCACTCAACATCAAGTCTCCTACCAAAAAAGACTAAGGGAAAAAACAAGCACTGCAGTCTCCTGTCACACATTTCATCAAACAGAGATAGTCTTCATTTCCATTTCTCAAATTATTTCCATCTGATTTTTTTTAACTGCATCCTGATCTACTATATCATAAAAAATGAGTGAACACAGATTATATGCATATTTTTACAAATTTTATCTCTCAATCTGCATTATATTTCTAAGTTTATTACTACAAACTATATTTCTAAGTTGAAAAATTATGTAAACGGTTTCATCATAATATAATTTCTTATATAATTGTAAATTCTGTAAATAGTTATTTTTGTTTCGTTTTCCTATTGTAAATATTTTGTTAATTAAATAAAATTCCCGTAACATGCCTACCAAACCGTTCAGTGACCAGAATGGTCACGGATACGGGGGCATGAGACGGCGTTCTGTTCTGTACATTTTTAATATATTTTTTAAATGTTTGCTTTTTTTTTTAGATTGCTAGAAACAGAAATAACTGAAAAACTTGATCCATGGGATATATTCATAAAATAATGTTAAAAGTTTATTAATAAAATTTAATTAAATTAATTTTAAAGTAACTTTAAAAGTTGTTGATGATTTATTCGTTGGTTGTTGCCGTTATTAGAAAGAAAACACTCCATAAATGACTTACCTGATCTCCAACGTATACCAGAGTGTATTCCAACTTAGATTATTATGGAATAATATAGATAATTTGAAATTTATGGAATAAAAGCGATCAGAGAAAAAAATTCATGCATTTTAATCACTTATTGCAACGTTCTTTTTCCATTGTATTTTTTAGTTAAAATGCATTTATAGGAATCCAATTTCTTTATTTCAAGTTCAATTTTCACAATTAAATTCTATATCTTATTTTTGTGCATACAATGCTCAAAACATTCTTATTTCAGGAAAATTCTAACAAAAAAAATAATACTTTTTATGGCCATATTAGAGAAGATAAAGTTATAAAAGCGCAATAGCATTTGTATTTTTCAGAGGCATTTGTTTCAAATAGCATGGGCATTATGGAAAAGAATGACATACAGATGCATTTCACTCTAGGTGATGACACATAATGGCTTAACTAAAGCAGTTGTCTGCGATGAAAAATGGAAGCATTTGGGATGTTTCCAATTTCCTGAACCACAGATTGGCCCTTTTTTGGAATCATAAGCACGCACCAAGCTTTTGCATTTATCTTTTGTTACGAAGGAACGGCAGAAATTCTTAGGGAACAAAAATGACTTCAGTATAATGCCTTTCAAAATGCCTTTGTAAAGCCAAATTTTCGTAGAATACGATAAAATATATTGATGAATATTTCTGTGAATATAATTTAATTTTATCGCTAAAATTAATCTGGCGCTTAAAAAAAAATATCAATAATATTTAATTTATTTTTTTAACCTAAAATTGGTTTTATTTTCCTTTTAATATAATTTGAATAATTCAATGAAAAAATTATCGTTTGCTTAATGTGATTCATAATTGTAGTGGAAGTAATTGTTATTATTTTAAAGAAGTTTATGAATATTATTTTTTAACATTTTAACAAATTCTGTTAATTTTAATTTCTTAAATCCGAATTTATATTACAATAGCAATAACTGAATTTGGAAGACACCACACACATAACTGTTCAGCCAGCACAATTAACAAGTACTTCTACATTATTAACAAAATAAATAGAAACTAACCTCTTCTAATTATGTATATTTGAGAGTCTCATAATAAAATCTTTTTTTTTTCTTTTGCTCTTAATTTTCTAACTGTACGAACTATCTGACCGTAAACTATTTAAATAAATTAAACAAAATTTTGAAGTAAACGAAAATCAAATAAAAGTTAAATTTGTGGTGAAACAGAGATTGTATTATTATCTTTAAATACAGGAAAATTGAAACATTACAAATAACTATTTCAATATGTGCAATGAATTTCAGATTGTAACCGATATGGCGCAGTTAATGTGCATCACTTGAGTATGAATTGATGCCACTTCAAGGGATAATAACTTTTCAAACTTAAATTGCAGTTTCGAAATTTGATTAACAAATTACTCCGCTAGTTATTGTAAGAGATAATAGAACTCTGAGAATGAGAATATCGGAAAAATATTATTTAAAAAAAGCTACTAATGTACTTCACCAATAAGTGGGTTGTCATTGCTAATGTAACTAAAGTAAAATTCACAGCTCCATGTAATATATAACCAGCAATCGAGAAAAAGGTTTTCTTTCACTGAAATATCGGCAAAAATGAGAGATGAATCACAATTTTTTGCATCTGTCTGAGAGATTTTCTACATCCATTCTCGACAGCTACACTTCTTCTTTCAAATACTCTTGAAAAATTCAATTCAGAAGTTATAATCAAAGGATTATAAAAGAGAATAGAAAAATAAAATTAGAATAGCATGTCTGAATTAGTCAAAATATTTTTATTTAAGATTTTTTATTTTTGAAATCAAAAGCAATTTTTTTTAATTGAAATTTCATGAATTATTTACATAGAGGTAAAACTAATAGTAATCCATGGAATTTTTTTTTTCCTTCGAAAATAACTTAAATAACTTCTGTGTTTAATGGTTTGTTAGTGCTGCGACAATATATTTAAAGCTGGTTTTGCTTTATCGATTAACTCGTCTTGTTTATGATTGATTTAATTTTGTTTAAATACAAAAATATTATTATGATAATCGACTTAAATTTTTTCACAGAAAATATTTATGAAATTTCGACGTATAATTTATTGCAATTGTAGTGGTCTTGTGAATTTTAGTTGTATCACCAATGGAATTACATTACAAGTGATTATAAAGTTGACTTACTTGCATTTTAAATTCATCTAAATCATCTGTATGTAATAAAATAATATTTGATAATGATTCTATAAATCATTTTTTTGCCCTCGTTAATTCAGCTTATTTTATTCTTCCACTAGTCTTATCTTTTAATAAAAAATGGCAACATAAGAAGTCATTTTGATAAAAAGTAATTGTAATGTTAAATAATTTTCTATTACACCTCCTCTAATTGCTTGGTTCTGAAGCGGCATCTAGTGAGGCTCTGAGAAATTATTATAATTCAAGATTATAGATTAATTAGACGACGATCTGTATATTCTATTTGTTCAGGTCTTCGAATGTTAAATAGAAATGCAATAAATCTAGACAAAAAAAAATAGATTATCCGAAGAAAATTGATAACTTTTGAAATATTTAATTTAATAATTAATAACTTATTTGATTTAGTGCTTGCGAAAATGCATCTAATTTCGGTGAGTTTGATGTCACTACTTAAGAAACCTTTGTTAAAATAGATATTTTAAATTATTAGGAATATTTTTATGTAGATCTTCTTTAAATGTTTTTTTTCCCTAAAATTATGCGTAAACATTACACAGTGCACATTATCTAATATATGTCGCACTTCTTAACTATTTTTTTTTAACAAAAGTGTAAATAATAAAATATGAATTTCTTAAGTAAATGCAACTTCCTAATGGAAGAATGTTGAAAAGGTACTTTTGTTTATGAACTTTCTTTATATTAATATATTCAGCAATCCGAATTTGAAAGAGTTTTTACTGGCAAATCTCTTTTAGGCTGTATACTTATATTAAATCTTAAAATAATGCATTGCCTAAATGAATATGCGTAATTTTTTTTTCTATTTATCTTGGTTTTTACCTAGACATAAAGCAAGATATTTTCATGAGTTAGGAAATAACTGACTTATACAATTCTTGGATAATTAAAAGATCCATTCTGAAAACAAGATTCTCTAGCATTTTAGAAGACTAATAGAAAAACAAGTACCAAATTACTACACTGGAGATTTGTAAAAAGGAAACTTGCAGCATAGCAAAATGCACTTTATCTAGCGAAGCATTTTAATTAACTAACGGAACAACACCACATGACGGTTTCTCGTTTCCATTAGCGATAAAGTCGTTAATTTTTCTCAGGGAAAAAGTCGTCTGCAATTGACAACTGAAAAAAAAGTAATTCTATATTATTCTCTGAAACGAATCTCTAGAACTGAATAAAAGACGAATGTTTTTAAGTGAATAATTGATTAAACATGATGTTATTGGTTAACCCGACACGTTGTCAGGCTAACAGTAAAAATGTTCTGACTGATTTGACTGTTTGTCTCACGTTTATTTTCCTTTGCCATTTGTTCTTTTCTTTTCGTGTTTTGTATTTCCAGCTCATTTTCTCGGAATTCTAGCTGTTAAAGAAATATTTTCTTTTCATTCTAATTCAGTTTGATTTCGAGAACAGAATATTAAATGAGAACTTTTTTATAGCTCGAAGTTATTCAGAAATGAATAAAATAATTCGTTTCTGAGGTGATTGATTTTTTTTTTCTTTGAAAACATTGGAACTATATTCCGTTTTAATTTAGTTAGATTTATTGTGTTTTGGAATCCTTGAATTGTATTGGTGTATTTTAAAAATTTCAGATCGAATGACTAGGCAATTTTATGTGAATTCCAAATAATTTTTGAAATATTTCAAAACTATTGATTCAGACTATTTTTCTGAAACATCAGTTACGTTTGTTTAAATTTATGATGAAAATTTTTTAATTATTTTTAGTGGATTGAAAATATTACTTTGAATTAGCGAATTATATAATTATTTTACAAATAAAATATTCAAGAAATTGTTTTTTTATGCTTTCCCATCACAAAAACTTTCGCAATTGTAAAGAGCTATTAATTTTTTTCTCAAATTGAAATAGCAATTATAAATCTGTTTACTGGCTTTTGAGCTAATTAAATAATTTTATTGAAGTTTTTCAATTTTTTTTTTTACATTATAGAAGGAATTATTATAATCTTTTCATTGCAATGCAAATTTTAATTATGTACAAAGTTTTTTTTTTTTAATTTTGATACAGAGTAGAAAAAAAATAAAAGAATAGCTGTTTAATTAACTGACAAATTGCACATTTTTTTAAAAAAAGAACAACGATTTTAGATAAAAGTAAATTAAACTAAAAAATAATAAGTATTCATAATTTCCTAGATTTTTGTGAAATCAAATAAAAAATAAATGTATTAAATCTGATTTTTTTTATGTGTTCCAGAAGAATTTTTTGCGGAATGTTTTTTCCCCCGCGTATTACCATTTTAATAATTTAACAAAGAAACTGAATGCCCCTTTTTTTTATGCAAATACTCTTTGAGGAATTTGAAAGCTCTAATGATATAACATGCATTTTAAAATGATGAGACTTTTTAAATAAAAGGCTTTAATGCTTGTAAATTCTTCAACAATTTTAGTCCAATTGAGTTTGTCAGCATTACATAGAATTATTGCAGAATGAGATATTAAATATTATCTTTATTTTCTAAAAGTGGTTTAAGAATTATTTTATCCTTCTTATCTGCTTCTTATCATGGTTTCAAAGATAAGTATATTGTGAAAACAAAATGCATACCTTTTTTCAATTCCTACTATTAGCTCACACTCTCTCTGTACATATCTTGCTCAAATTTTCAATCTTGAATAAAATACTTTTTATTCACCCACTTAAGTTCAAATACATTTTTTTAAACTTGTAGTGGTGTGATGTTAATACAATTTTTTTCAAATATTAATTAATTAATTAAATTGGTCCAGTAATTTCAATTTGGTCGCTAAGTTTGTCACCAAGCTCTATTTTGTCACTTCATATTGTAATTCTGTCATATGTATATACATATTTATATTAATTGTAATTAAAATAAAAATTTAATGAAATTAAAATAATAAAATATTATTTAATTTTATATAAAATTAATATAATAATTAATTATATTAAAAATATAATAATTAAAAATTTAATAACTAATTATATTAAAATATAAAATTAAATAATTAATTATATTAAAATATAAAATTAAATAATTAATTAATAATTAATTTAATAAAAAGTAACTGAAATAATTTTTTTTTATGACCTAAGTAGAAATTGACTTTACATTTTTTTTTATATATTACTTGTTTATTGTTTAATTACGGTATTTAGATATAATAAAATTTATTAACTTAAAATCTGCCATCTAAGTGTCCACTCTAATATTATATTTCTTTTTTTAAGTAATAGAGAATAAAACATGTAAAAAGACAAATTTGTTTTTGAAGAGATAAGAAAAATTAAATTATTGGAAAAGATATTCTATCCAACTTTATTTATGAAATTTTAAATATAAATATAAAAATGACTTAACAATTAATACTTAGAATATACTAAAAATATCACTTTTAAGTTTAGTTTTCATCATTCTCTATGTTCGAAATTTTCAAATTTTGCATCGTTTGAAACGGAAATAAAAAGAAGTGTTACATTTAATTGAGATTTAAGTGAATGATTTCGTGTTTCTTCTTTTTAAAGAGAAGCATTTCAGCGTTTCATTTTTAACTATGATTCTATTCTTTACTACTTCTGCAAAAACGCGATGTCTTTTTATTTATTTAACATCATTGTAACATTTACGTCATCATGTGTGACATTCTCCTCCAAAACGTATCACATCATTAAATATCTGTTTCGCTTCAAAACTTTCCGGAAAATTTCAGGCAATTTAGAACTCATCCAACGTCGAAATATATTTTTAGTTGAAACAAACTGAAAATGTCTTCTAAATTTAGCCGCAAATTATCCTCGAATTTCTGGAAACGGTAACTTTAACTATGCAGAAGGGAACTACTCAACCGTGAAAATGGCGCCACAGCGCTGGAATCGAATTAATTATGCATTCTTCAGATTTTATGAATCGTTTGCGCTTCTTTTAATGTTAAGAATGTAATTTTCGTCCGTGATAAATCCAAAGGCATTCTGAAGTGTCTACGTTTATTAGAAGCTTCAGCAAAGCCTTAAGGATGCTTGAATAATTCCGTAATAGCGAAAATTGTTACTCTGTTGTTTCCTGGGTTTGACATAGAATAGAATAGAAAAGGAAAAAATTTTCTCTTTGAATAATTCTTACGAATTGTAAGTAATTACGTATTTATTTGCCATTTTATTTTATTTTTCCTAGATATATCGGAATAAGACTTTTCAAAACTTTCATGCAGTAATTAGTATTTATTAATTAATATTTTAGATGCCTCTTTTACAGATTTATTATGCATGCATGAAGCATCGATGTGGAAGTTTAGTATTCACTTATTCCAAATACTAGAATAAAACTTTGTTATTAATTATTTTTATTTCCTTTGTTCATATATTTCGTTTTTACAGAATTACTAATTTTCTAAAATAACTCTGAAATTTGCTTGATAAAAGGATTAACCCTTAAGTGGGGACGTGCGGTCTGTGAGACCACTAGCGATGGATTTTCGGTCACCCCTATTCTATTTTTAGCTCAAATGAATGGATTGACCCTGTAACTTCCTGTTTCGTGACCTTCACTACACGTGCACTTTTTCAACCGATTCCAGCGGATGCTTTTTAAATAATTCAGTTATTTCTTTGAGCGCGGTCTCTAAGACCGCACTCCCTGTTAGTGCCCCAGTGATAAACAAGGCTTAGCTGATGGCACTAAAACTTGGGCTCCGAAATATCATCCAATTTACTGATCCTATTACGAAGCAGTGCTCCAGCCACCTGTAAATGAAGCATAAAGTGATTTTAGTGAAAAAGAAGAATTTTTCGATGAAAGTGCGCATTCAACTGATTCTGATATGTATGTTCAAACATAATTAATTTTTTTAGTGATAATGTATTTTGAAAAATTTATAAAATATACTAATATACCAAGAGAAATATCTACAGAATTTATAGGCTGATTTTTATACTAGTTCTTAACCTGTATGTTTAAAATGTCCTAGAAAACCGTGCTATGAAAGTCACACAAGCCGATAAAAAATAGGGCCAATTTTACCCATTGTCATTTTTTTTTTCATATAATTGTTGAATTTTACATTATATTGTCTTCTATATACCTTCATATACTGTAAAAATAAATATGATTTAAAAAGTAAAAAGTAATATTTTTTTTCAAGAATATTGTTTATTGTAACATGTAATTTGAGAAAAAAAAAAAAATGTATGTTCCAACGCATTTACTTTTTTCAATGATAATATATTTTGAAAAATTTCTAAAACATATCTATATATCAAGAAAAATATCAGCAAAATATATTGGCAGTTTTTCATACTAATACATTCATTAAAAAATTTAATTTGAGTTTAAATGAAATGCGGTCTTGTAGACCGCACCTCCCCTGTTCAACCCTAAAATTTCACCTCCCCAGTCAAGGGTTAAATACATTAAAAATATTTATAAATAATTTGTTGCTATTTATAACTAATATATTTATAATTTTATAATAATCATAAATGATTTTCAAATGTACTTAATATTTGTTTTTCATTAAATCAGAGTGGTTCATAAAGAATTGACGTTTTTAAAAAACTATTCTGTGAATTTTTAAAGCAATATTCATTATGTTATTTATTATCTTTTAAAGCAATATTTATTACCATTTTGAGGAATTAAATTCAGAAAATACTATAAATGAAGTAATGGACATTTTGGCAAACTTTTTATTTATTTAATTTATTACTTTCATACTCTTTTTATATTTAATTTTAATCCTTTTAGCATTGTAAAGATGATATATTACAATCAATTTTTAATTCACTTCGGGAATTTTCAACTTTTTTGTGTTCTGGATGAAAACACACTATTTTGTTAATAATTATCAATCGGACGATTAATTTAATTAAATTCATATTCTACACAAGCTGCGGAACCTGGTGTATGTTTGAAATAAGATAGATTTCAAGATTTTATAATATTTTAATTATAAATTAAAACGAAAAGATGAAATAAGATATATAAAATAAAATTTCGAATGTTTAGAGCAAAAGCAAGGACAAGATACACTTATCGATATTAGTGAGTATGTAAGTACTTTAGGAGTTTTCAACTTTTGTATGTTCCGGATGAAAACACACTATTTTATTAATAATTATCAATCAGATGATTAATTTAATTTGTTTTACATTGAGCACAAACTGCAGAACCTGGTATATATTCGAAAAAAGATTGATTTCAGGATTCTGTAAAATTTTAATTATAAATTAAAACGAAAAGTGGAAATAAGATATATAAAATAAAGTTTCGAATATTTAGAGCAAATGTAAGGACAAGATACACTCATTGACATGAGTAGGCTTGTAAGTACGCTCCTGCAAGTCGATGAACTCGAAAGACAGTTGTTCAGACGAGTGAAGCCATCGAAGTGCCTTACCCGCTTAAGCTTTTCTTTTAGTGGTCTTATAAAATTCTGCTAATACCTTCTGGTAGCAGTTCTTTTTTTTTTTATCCTATTCGTATTTTTTTAGTATAAATGTAATCTAGACATAGAAAAAGAAGTTATGTTTCGTTAACAAGTAAGTTTTATTATCGAAGCAGGTGTAAATATTGTCGTGTAGATGAAGTTAGCACAGATAAACCGTGTGTTAACTAAAGTCAAAGATAACGCTCGCTAATCTCATCTCGAGACTTTATTCAAGGAACTAAACCTTGAATCTGTTTTTATCCACAAGACGAAATGACTCGCATCTTCAGATTTAGAAAGATACAGAAATTATAAGAACATTCAAGAACAAACGAGAAAACAAATTTTAGGCAAATTGCCTGCAGTCAGATACGAACTGTCGCTTTCAGTTCGTAGCATTCTATCACTGAGCCATTCAATCCTCGCCAAGTTAGAGCATGTTACGTTACAATATGATAGAATTCAGAATTACTTTCAAATCACAGAAGCATTATTTTCCATTTGTTACTTCATAGAAATTGTGAAACATTTCTCTCTCTCTGACTTTCTTTTCATCATGTTCCATATTTCTGTATGAAAAGATTTATTTCCCTTTCCTGTTTTTTTCCATAGAACGTCCTGCATTCAGGTAACACGAAGACTCTGAGCATGTAATTTACTACGAATCTATTATAGCCATCCTTTCTAAGCCTCTTATGACCAAGTTTGTTTGGTGTAGTTCAGAGCCGCACAATTAAGATTCGAATGTCCTATGCCTTGGGTAAGATCAACTTAGTATCTGTAATCCAAACACAATAAGGGTTATCGTAATTTTTGTCATGATCCAAAGTTTTGAATAGGTAGAATCGTATTGTTACGAAAATCTATTCTCCTGCTGTCATTTGGAATAATGTAATAAGAGTGTGTGAATATTTTATGCAGTGAAAATAAATGCAAAAATATTCCACTCATATCAGGTCCGTTTGTCATTATAAAAATAAAATACTCTTAGAAATATCTTTGAATTCCTGGGCCTCGATGTTTTTGCCCCATCTGACCTATTTCATCTCTTCAAGCTAGGACTGGCGCCATAAACTGCAAATGAAACAAAACATAATTGAAACGAATTCCCAATGATTCCCTTGATAAAATCCACCACAATCCTATTGCACAAATTCCCAAAGTTTGTTCTAAAGGTTGACGATCTGTATTCATGAAATGGGCTTTTATTAGGATATAATAATCTTACACTAATTCGTTAAGAATAATCATCTGAAAATCATCAGAAGGCAACACTGAAACGCCTCTTTTGAGATATATCGTATTCTATGTGATGTCTTCTTCTTGAAATTTTGCTCATGTCAAAGAATCTTCAGTTTGGGGTAAAGCCAAAAGCTCACGAAATCAGGAGAATAGAGAGCTGATAAAGTATAGACAGTGTGTTTGGCTGAAAAATTCATTATCAATTTTTGCGCGATCTTCGGGAACTTTGGCAAAGATCTAACATGGTGAAAAACTGAGATTCTTCTAAAGCCCGAATCTTCTGTCCATTTGAAATTAAACAAATGCTGATCCCATCTCATTTGCAAGTTGATTGACTACGATTCTACTTGGGATTCAAGAATCCTCATTTTGCCAATGACAGTCTCGCATTTCGATACCGAGGACCTATTAAAACATGTTTCCCTTCTCACTGATACACGAGCGTCTTTCAATTTTTTGTACTACTCTTATATTCTCTAAAAGATCACGAAAGCTCATGTGTTTGGTCAAAAAATGTATTATCATTTTCTGCTTGATCTTTGTCAACACTGGCAAAGTTGATTCGAGCATGGTGAGAAATTGATATTCTTCTGAAATTGAGATCCTCTGTAAAACTGGAACCAAACAGATCTAGATCAGATCTTGCATCATCTTCAAGTTTTCTGACAATGTTTCAAAGGTTCCATTTTGGATTCAAGGGTCCTTATTTTACCAATGGCGATCTCATGTTTCGATACTGAGAGCCTATTAGAACGTGCTTTTCTTTCCATTAATATACAACTGTCCTTTAAATGCAGTTGTACGACCTCTGTTGTACAACTCTTTTATCTGCTTGATACATATTACTGCATTCTCGAAGACTTGTCGAATCTTACGAATTATTTCCACTTAGTAATCATCAACTTTACATAAAGATTATCCCATTTGTAGATTCATTTTCAAGTTTTCAGTATTTTTTTCCAAAAATAAAAATACATTAATACTTTCTTACCATTCCTAAATCATCAATTATCCCTAAGAGATAAGCAGGATACATGAAAAAATTTCAAGCATGCACCTTTATACTTGCACTCCTTTCCAACTGAATTTCTTTACTCACTACACATTATAATTGGATACTTTTTGTAAAAAAAAAAAAAAAAAAAAAAAAAAAAAAAAAAATACAAGTCAACCCAAGAACAAAGAGGCTAACACGATATTAACTACACCCAACAGCAGAGCATGCAACATAGTAACGACTTCATTGTAGTTCACCATGCATTGAGATCTTTGCCCTTAAGTCGATGAGAAAAAGATTTCAACCAGCATTGCAATATAATAATTTTTAATGATTCAATATTCTAAAAAAAGGTATATTTGTTATGTGAGAGTTGAAAAATCAATATTATTGTACCATTGTTTTCCGATAAAGCTATAGAGCACGCCTCTGCAAAATGACTGCTTTCTTCCCATAAAGTCGAATTTTTCATTTGTAACTTATACATTGTATATTGGTAAATGTGTTGTTTTATACACTTTTTAACGACATGCAAGAGGGGGAACAAAAAATCTTGATAGAAATTTATTTGAAAATAATAAATACTTTAAAAAAAAGAAGAAAAAAAATTTTTTTTATAGAAATAATCCCATTGATTATCTATAACATTCAATATCTCTGTTTGAATTTTTGGGAAATTCTTTTAAGACAATTGGGAGTTTTCCTATCGATAAAACCGACGACCTCTATTTTTGGTCTCATCAGAAGTTCCTTTGTAGAGATAGGAATGGTAGAAAGTAGAAGAAGCAGAAACAAAGTCGGGGAGTACGAAGAGTGATTCAGAAGTTCCCGACCCATTTCCTGTATCCTTGTTTTCATGGGTATCGTATAGTGTGCAGCTTAGCGTTAACATAGAAGAATATACCCTTGCGATTAACGAACAATGCAATTTTTTCAATATCCAATTTCTACTTCAAAAATCTCCACATTTCAAACCTCCTTCAGTTCAAAAAACAAATAATTTTTCCCATTATGTCAGTCTGTATGTCTGACTGTATACAGAATAACTCAAAAATGCTTTCAGCAGTGTGGATTAAATTTGTTATACAAACTTATGAACAAATTTGATATATAAACTTTGGTAGATATCTATCAAACATTGAACGAAACTCATTTACAGGATGTCCATCTGTCTGGCTGTTCGAGTACAAGTGGAGAAAATACCACTGGTTTTAAACAGAAAAATTCCAAATACAGAATTATTCTCTTATAGCAAATGAGAGCAATTTTTTTTTTAATGAAAAAAGTCGATTAGGTTGTTATTCGTGTGTCATAATGTTGGCAGTGGGCCCTTTGTTCCGGTTCATGAACAGTAAATCCTTTCTTATCATCTTTTTATTCTTCAGTTTGAGCCCCGTCACAAGGTTAAACAATAGACTTCTTGATGTCTGATTTCCAGTGACAGCTTGCCAGAATCAATTATCGTCTGAGCTGTTGCTTTTTATCTTTTCTCTTTTGATTGTGTTGCCGAATACTAATCTTTTGATACAATGAAGTTTTGGCTTTTAAAGTGAAATGAATTAAATTCCTGAAACTTATTTCATTAAAGCAAAAGAATTATTCTGTCAATGCATTTGCTTAAATTCGATTCGATAAAATAATTGGCTCTCTTCCTATAAAAAATAAAGAATTTCTCAACTGAAAGTCATTGTTAGAAAAATTAGAATATATTAATAATTAATTTTTATTACATAACTTCTATTATGTGTAAAATAATAAACAGGTACATATTAAAAGTGATAATAATAATATTATTATTTTATTTCTATTAATATTAAAGTAATGTTTGCATACGAATTTTTCGCTATTTATTATATTACAAAATAGTAAGTTTTTATACAGAAAATAAGAAGGCATACGGGAGAAAAAAATGTCAGAGATTTTGGATATTTAAATTATATTTTAATTTTTGTATTGAAAATAATTGTTTCTAGGAGTTGTGTTGTTCTAATCATTACATGACTACATTATCAGAGAAAACCGAATTTCTTCATACACAATTTTCTATTATAATTTAAATAATTTTCTAATAAAAAATATTTTTATTTTTATTATTTTAAATTATAAAAATTAAATGATTAAGTTATTTTAAAATATAAATTTTTTTTATAAAAAGATAATAATTTAATTTTATAATTAATCGTCTTAAATATTCAGGGAAATTGGAAATTATTCTGTATTTATGGAAAAATTCAAGTTTTTATATTTTTTTCACAGAAAATATTTAAAGAAAATTAAGCGTAAACATATATCTTAGTGTATTTGAAGATAAGTTGAAAGTTCTTTGCTTTATCGCATAATTTTAAAAAAATGGGGAAACATTCATTTCCAGTATCATTAAAATTTAATTTTAATGTTTAAGAAAAATTTAAGAATGCACCTTTGTTACTCTTGCTTTATTTACTAAGAACAGAAGACTGTTTTTACATTTTCTAGAAGATATTATATTTACAACCCTGTCCAAGTAAAAACCATTTTACGAGAACTTTTTTAAAGGAAAACGGGAATTCCTGCTGTAATTGTTTGCATTGTTTTGAGGCCTGCATTTTCTACTCTCTATGTTGAGAATTTTAAAATTTTCTATTTGAGTCTTTTTTCATTTTATTGCGGTTTTTCTGTATCTGTTCTTTTTTTTTTTTCATCATTAAAAAGAAATATTTTAAAAGTGTTGTTATTAATACTTTTCATTCCCATCAAAGAATTCTTATTTTCCATAAAACCATCGAATTTCTTTCCATCTTTTTTTCATCAGCATATTTTTATCTGACTTCAAACATAACAACAAAGCAAAAATATTCAAAGGAAAATATGGTTAGATTGTAGATTATTTTCAGTTCGCGTGATTCCGAAATCATATTGTAGTTGTAGCTGTTTTGGTTGTTTACTTTTAATTGAGAAAAAAAGAAGATTTTTCTTTGTTTTCTGGTTCAACTGTAATGACAAAAGAATTGCGGGGGAACTCTTTCAACATCAAAGTAACCGAATCCAATGTTCTTCCATCGAACATCGAATTTCTATTTCGTTTGCTTGTCTTTTCTTTCTTTTTTATTTTTTCTTTCCTATTTTGTTTTTCTTCGAGTTGTTTTCGAGTTCAGCAGAATAGAACAAAAAAGGACGCAGACGATTTTATTTTCAATTCAATACTCTGAGAATCTATTCCTTTTTTTCAATTAAATCCGAATACTTCCTTTGAGAGTGGAAGTGAATTGAAGTGAGAAGAAACTGAGATAAAACGAATCGGAAGAACTTTCATTAAAAAAAAAAAGTGAAGTGAAAAAATAATATCAGAAATCGCTTTCTTGACAACAAAAAGCATATCTGTTACAAGATCATTCTATGCTGACGCCGATTTACTCGATTATCTAGAACTTTTTTCCTATTACTATTTGCAAGGTTGGAATTAAAAATAATTCAAGGAAACGCCGTCTAGAATTTTTTCCTCTTTCTCCTGAAAGGTTGAAAGACAAATTTAGTATTTTTTGTTTCGCTTCCAGTTTTCTTAAGTTAACTGTAAGAGAAACAATTATTGCTACATAAAAGATGTAAACAATGAAAATAAAAGCATTTTATTTGTCATTTTAAATACAGATGCTGCTTCTTATGTGTTTTTTTTTTTTGAATTTTTTATTAAGTAATTGCACATTAATAATTCATTTCAAAATATTTAATTTCAGAATTTATTTTTTTGAAACTTTTTTTTAACAAGTTTAACTGTCGTAGACAAAAGAAATTTAATTCCTCTTCAGAATTATTACCAGGAATTTAAGTATTAATAGTTAGACGAAAATATTTACAAAGCAAAATAAATTAGGTTAAGAAACACATGTTGCTTGATTAGCCTTTTTAAAGAGCATTTTTTTCTGGCAATAACGGTATATTAAAATTAATTTTAGAAATGAGAAAGACTTAAGAAAAGGAATTTATTCAATTTATTAGATAAATATAACATGATTTATTAATCATTTGATTTAATTAATAACTAAATAACAAATCAAGACATTATTAAAATATAAGACACCAGATAGATATATGATTTATTAATAATTTGATTTAATTAATAACTAAAGAACAAATCAAGACACCATTAAAATATAAGACACCAGATAAATATATGATTTATTAATCATTTGATTTAATTAATAACTAAATAACAAATCGAGACACCATTAAAGTATAAGACACCAGATAAATATATGATTTATTAATCATTTGATTTAATTAACAACTAAAGAACAAATCAAGACACCATTAAAATATAAGACACCAGATAAATATATGATTTATTAATCATTTGATTTAATTAATAACTAAATAACAAATCAAGACACCATTAAAATATAAGACACCAGATAAATATATGATTTATTAATCATTTGATTTAATTAATAACTAAATAACAAATCAAGACACCATTAAAATATAAGACACCAGATAAATATATGGTTTATTAATCATTTGATTTAATTAATAACTAAATAACAAATCAAGACACCATTAAAATATAAGACACCAGGTAAATATATGATTTATTAATCATTTGATTTAATTAATAACTAAATAACAAATCAAGACACCATTAAAATATAAGACACCAGGTAAATATATAATTTATTAATAATTTGATTTAATTAATAACTAAATAACAAATCAAGACACCATTAAAATATAAGACACCAGGTAAATATATGATTTATTAATCATTTAATTAATAACGAAATAACAAATCAAGACACCATATAAATATATGATTTATTAATCATTTGATTCAATTAATAACTAAATAACAAATCAAAACACCGTTTTGTGTGAGATAAAAAAATTGGAATATTTAGGTTTCTGCTTTATTGAAAAGCTTGTGAGATTGTATGCACACGCACATAAGTGCATGCAAATATTGATGAATTTGTGGGAAGTATACTCTCCATGGCACTACAATGGGTTAACATAACGTTTTTTCAACAGGCAACTTTTCATTATACAATATTGAGAAGCAGTTTCCATTCCACACATATACCTATTATATATATGATTAATTAACGATTACATTGTAAAAATATTATTTCTTCTTTCCTATTCTATATATTTATTTAATATAAAATATAATTGTGTGCACAATATATAAATTAACATAGTAAAACTTAGATAAGCATTTTGCATTTTATATAATATTTTTAAGTTAATTATACTATAAATAAATAAATATTTTAATTTATAGTATAAGAAAAATATTATTCAAGTAAACAAATTTTATATAGTAGATAAAATATAAATTAATATAGAAAATTGTTTTATGTGTGCATTTTATTTAACACTTTTATAATTATAGCACTGTTTAATATAAGTGTTCATTTTAATTTATAAATTTTATGGCATTTATTTATGATAAAATCATCAATAAGTTCTGTTTGATCTCTCTCTCTCACTCTCTCTCTCTCTCTCTCTCTATATATATATATATATATATATATATAATACAATATGTAATGATATCTCTAAACCTAAATTAAATCCTAATTAATTTCCTAATTTTTATCTTAATTTAACTCATATTAACTTTATTCTAAAATGTTCTCTGAAATTCCTGCTGAAATTCCACCTTTGTTATTGAATTAATGCTGCGCTAGCTCTAAAATTGCTGAAATCGACAAGTTCTCACACTCTGAGTGAAGGGTTAAAAATCTGTCAGTCTAAACAAATTCTTTTAAAAGATACTTATGATTCCCTTACCTCAGTCGACACTTGTAATGAAATCCCTATCAGAATTTCACAGTATATAATCACTGGGGATGAATATTTAGCGCTTCTTCTGCTCCTGTATGCTTGTGAACGGACGTCAGTTCGTCCTCGCTTCTTGTACATAAATTATGCCTCACGGGATGAAATAAAGAGAAGTTTAAAAATTCAAAAATGTCTTTTCTCTCTTCAACCATGACTCTGATTCACATTATATATAGTCGACAGGATTAGTTTTCTGTGCTTAAAATTTCAAGTTATTATAGAATTATATATATATATATATATATATATATATATATATATATATATATATATATATATATATATATATATATATTTAAAGGGAAAACATAAATTTAAAAAAATGTATATAAAGCAACGAGAGGATAGTTTTAAAAGCCATCTTAACAAAACTCTTGAGGAAAAACATAGTCACGTAGTAATGTGTGTGCTTAAGTATGTTCAAAAATATTACGAACTCATAAAACAGCAGCTTGTAGAAATTTTTTCTCTTTTTATTATATTGGTGAAATATTTCTGGAAATCCTTTCCTAACCCCTGACCTTCTGTATTTGTACGATCTTTTCTCCTTCTCAGTGTTTTCTTTTGCTTTCTCTGAAAAGATCTAACCTCAGCTTATGTATTTAGTAAAATTTATGTCGCGTTGACTATTACGCTGGAATATAGGGTTAGAAAGAATTTGTTTTCTTACTACAACCAGGAAAGTTTATAACTAAGTAGTTTATGTCTGGAAAATTTCGCCACTGCGTATGAGGAAGCCGGTATTTACTTTAAGGCGAGGTTATTCCCCTTTGTTCTGTGTTTGTTTCCTTAGCATAAATAACTCATTAACGCATGAAAATGCTATTGTGTACATGCATTTCCTTCATTTTTCTTCCTTAAAAAAAGGTACTGGGAATTCATTTTCATACTAAAGTAACTAGATAGCGAAGGCATAAAATATTCTAAACTGTCGCCTGTTAAATAGTATAAAAAATCACACGTACATATTATACATACGTATAAATACCTGCTCTCTCTAGTATTTTGTAAATAAAAGAAATTAAAATTACTATATGGCAGCTTTACTTTCTTATTTATGAAGTACATAAAAAAAAATTCAACCTCGTGATCTTCATAAATTTCTACTTTTGGGCCTTGAGTGAGTCCGTAAAAGAAATATTTTTACATGTCTATCTGTAAATTTGTAAAAACGGAAAATGTGTTCAAAATTCTATGATATTGATAATTATAAATTCAAGACTGATTAGCAGAAAATAATTAAATCTATAACACTTATTTTTAATAAATTTCTACTAATAAGTGTGTGTTTTTAAAACCTACCTTTGTCGAATTTTCTTTAAATAAATCTACCTTGTTTAACAATTTAAACTTTTGTTCTCAGATTAATAGCCTTTTATTTAAAATTGAAACATCGGCATTACAAATTTTCCACCCTTTTCCCTTCTTACCCATCCTTATCCGGGAGCTATATTTAGAAAGGTTTTTCAGGTAGCCAACTTTATAAGTTCAATCAATAAAATTGTTATATATTTTTCCATGTGTAAGTACCATTTCGACTGGTCTGTATGAACTATGTGCTACAGAAATAAACCTTTACTTTTTTTAAAGAATAATAAAATGAATACTTTAAGCAGATGTGTTTTAGCTTCTTCTGAATATATCGTAACTCCTTATACTTTATTCCCTGCAACTTCTTATTCTTTATTTTAAAAATTTTAATGGCCATCTTGAATGCCTTATATAGTACGAGGCAAACATAAGGTAGGAAAAACAGAACATGATATTGATATTTTACTTTTCCAATCTCCTCTTCTTTTTCTTCTTCGTATATTCTTTCGTTATGTTTTTCTTTCCAGTAGTCAATTCCCTCAAGTGGTTTATCTTGAAGAAAAATTTTTGTTCGTTATCATTATTAGTAGAATGTATAATATTTGAGAGATATGAATATCTTACACCCCCCCCACCCCCCATTTTATCTTTTGGGTTCAAGGCATTAGTTCTTAAATCAATTTCAATAAAAAAAAGTACCACTTTTTTCTTCTCTCTCTCTCTCTCTCTTTCTTTTGCTGATCAAACTAGTTATCTTCAATTTTCCAAACCAAGACGTATTTTTTTTTCTTGTCAAAATATTTGCTTACAAAGCGAAGCCTTAGCTATTTAACCAAGAAGTAATCCGCCACAAGAAAGGGCTTACGTGATCTTTATCTCTTAATCTTGTTTTCTTTGAGTATTACAAAAAAAAATGACGATGCTCCTCTTTTTCAAACGTCACAGAACCGGTATTTATGTTATAACCTCTTTAAAAACCGAACTTTTCCTTTGAAGAGGTAGGAAGAAATTAATCTTATTTCCTTGTTTATTGAAAAGACCCCCGAAATTCCGTTCCCTTCCGAAATCGTTAAGATGTTTTCTTTCTAAACACGGAATCCAGAAAGAAGAAGAAAAAAAAAGAATCTTCAAGTACCACCGTTCCCATAGAAACCCAACCTCAGGGGAAAGAAGTACGAAATTTTGGAAAAGGATGCGATTTTTTTAAGAAAATCCTTTACCTTTTCCCTTTAACGACATACTGTATCCTTTTTTCCCCCTCTTCTGTACCATCGGATGCGAAACGAAGATACATTGAAGATTCTTTTCGATTCGATACTCGTTTCTTGGATATTTACGGGAGAAAAATCCCATATTTCCTCATCTCATGGCTCTGAATGGGGATATCAAGATTCCTTTATTGAATTGGTACTGCTTTCTTCCTTTTGTTTGCCCGCACAAATGTCCCTTGGCTAGATTTCTTGGCGATGATGGGTGGATTATTTTTGTATCTTCTCAAAGAGGTGAGAGAATGACTTGATACGATTTCTTCAAACGTTTTGGCGAGTTATTTTCAAAAGAATCCTTGATTGAATTATACCATAATGGAGTCCTTCAGTGATAAATAATATTTCTCAGGGAAATGATGAATAAATTAGAATTTTACATCTCGAATTTTAAATGGAAATATATTTTATTAACTTCTGAAAGACATGGAAAAATATTGGTACAGTTTCAAAAAATAACACGGTATCAAATTCTATTTATTATATCCTCTGTAAGCATTTCTTCTCAACTGAAAGGATACTAAGCTGATGAATCGTATATCAGTGATAATTTTACGAATTTCTAACTTACTAAATTTGCGTTAAAATAATAGTTTATTTAAGTTTAAATTTAAAAGAATAATTAAACTTCATTGACACTGTGGCATCATAAATACACAGTTTCCAAACAAATTTATTTTCCAAAGCTAGCTAATGTTAACCCTTTAAAGGGCCATTTTTTTCTAGTCATATTATGTTAAAATATCTTTAGGCTTGAAATTAGAATAAGAAAAGGGATTCATTTAGCTTATTGGATAAATTTAATTTGATTAATTAATTAATTTGGTTCATTAATAATTAATAAATCAAGACACATCATTTTGTGTAAGATAAAGGACTGAAGCATCTAGATTTCTGTCTTTCTAAAAATATGTGTCAGAACTTATGCCAACTACATAATTTCATACAAAGATTGATAAATTTGTTGGGAAGCATACTTCCCACGGCCCTAGAAAGGGTTAATAGGTTAACTTCACTTCACTTATTACTTTCTCATATATGAAGTATTGAAGTATTTTAATCGTCAAAAACTTTGAACTCGGTATTTTGATGAATTTCCACGTTTCAGACATCCTTAAGTCAGAAAAATAAATTTTTGACGTTATTTCTATCTATCTGTCTGTCTATGAACTCGATAACTCAAAAAACATTTTAAGCTAGACTTCTGAAAGTTGGTATATAAAATTACGATCAAATTTGTAGATTTCTATTCAATTTTGAGAGAAATCCATTCGCAGAAAGTCTGCGATGTTTGGAGATGTTTTTGGCGATTAATCACAGGGATGCAGGTAATACACAAGTATCAGGAAACTGAATATATATTTTGGATGTCTTTTTTCAAGTAAATTCGATAAATACAAAACTCAAAGAACTAGTTAAACAAAATTTAGTACACTAATTTAGTATCTGAAATATAGATATCAAATTGTGGACAAATTCCGTCAAACGAATGACCGTCTGCTAGTCTGTAATTTCGCATGCTTGTAAACACAATGACTTAAATCAATGAAATTCGATAAGTTATCAGCAACTGCAATCAACTGCAGTTTTAGATCAAATTTTGGTCCCATTAGGCCGGTAAAAAAGATGCTCAAAATGCATAAATTAGTTAGTTCAGTAAAATAGTTAGATTCATGATAAAGATCTATTTTTCGTAACTATCGTTCACTAACTTTTATGTAAGGAATTCGTATCCTTCAATTTTATGCGAAAGAAAAAGGGTAGAAGCCTTAATTGGAGATTATGTGAAAATGTTTTGGTGAGATTTTCTATTTCGTTTATTTAGTTTATAAAAGGAAAAGACGCAAAGAAAATATGAAATTTTTCTTGTGGTCTTGAAACTAAAATTATCAATTTATATCATATTTTGGACCCAAGCGACCAACAGAAGAAATCAAATGCATATCCAATTATCTTTACTGTACGTAGAAGTATATTATAAAACGCACTACAAGGTGCAAACACACTAGTAAGTTGATACGAAACACTGTACTGACTTCTCAATATCTTTCACCTAATGGTTTAAGAATTGAGAAATTATAAAGCTGTCATTTCATATCCTCTTTAACACATTTTGGAGTGGTATTCTTGCAACTTTTTTGCCTACAATGTAATAAATTACTTGTGCATCATGAAAAGCATGCCATTAGATGAATAACAGGTACGAAAATCCTTATTAGCATGCGATGTTTAGAGACTTTTTCGGCGATTAATCACAGGGATGCAGCTAATACACAAGTATCAGAAAACTCAATATGTATTTTGGATGTCTTTTTTCAAACCACTTGAAAACCAAAGAACTACAATTGAAGTCACAAGATCACATGTCAAATTTCGCATATTTTAGTTTAAGAAATATAAACAATTGCTAAATTTGGCAAGAAATTTAATATTTTAAATATTTTAAACACGGCCATTCTTGGTTTATACATGAAATCGGGTGAAACGAATAATGCCCTTCTTTTTCAGAAGTGATTTTTTACAATATTCCTGCCTAAATAATCTATGTCGCTCCATATTCTTTTATTTTCATTATTATTATTGATTTAATGCTTTGTTAAGTTTTTACGAACTATTTTTGATTCTGATAGTCATTGATATTTGTTATAATATGCAACTAGACTAACAGTAGCTCAACATTTTTGGAGCCATTTGCTACTAAAGGTTGATTTTAAACATCACGGTGCATTCCTTCGTGCTTCAAATGGCCACGCAACGACTTACCTCCCCCTTTTGCCCCATCAAAAAGGCATCGCGTTGCTTGTAGGGCTTCCTTAATACCTTCGCGTCTGCCTCTCGCGTCCCACCCCTCGCAGATGATAACTTATACGGCAGCTCCATCCCATTATCGTCTTCAACCCTTTCGCACCGAGAGATTAGATCCCCCCGCCTTTTAAAATTTGCATACTTCTCGTGATCCGAAAGCACGTGTTGTTTCCTAAGTTTGACATTTGAGATGGCATCGCGGGGGGGCGTCTGCTAATTATATGGTTTCTCCCAACATTGCCTGATAATTTGCAGTTCTACAACATTTAGTGGTATCAGGTTCGTTTTAGTTGCATATTGTTAAATTCTCTGAAGCAAATGTCAAGTTATAAGAGTCAACAGGAATTTTGATGGGTACGTTCATTTAGTTATGAAACTGGTTTCATTATACTTTAAAGTTCTGACTTAGATATGATTATTTAAAGCAACCATTTAAAATATATCTGTTTAGACCAGAGGTTTGTAATTTGTTATATGTGTACCAATAATGGTGCATTTTTCACACAAAAATATTTATTGGATATTTAAAATTAATATAAAATAGCACACTTTTTTATATTTTGTTTAAATTCGTATTATTGAAATGCATATATATTTCTCCACTTTTAGCGATCCTTTATATTGGCATTTCTGTCGGTAACCACCCTGGCTTATTCTACGTACATCCTTGAGTTAAAATTGAAATTGCTAACAGACTTATATGAGAATTTTGCTGAAATTTGTATGCTTTTCAACACATTACATCTTTTCGAAACTGTATCTACAACCATGCTATTAGTTTAAATTAAATATAGGACACGGTGGCTACATGGAACCTGACTTTCCAGGTAGTGAAAATAAAGGTTGGCATTTTGAATTGATTGTAATGAAATAACCAATGGTTGGTTAAATTGCTCTCCGCATGTTTTCTATTAACCAGTCCTAGAAGTTGATTGTCTGTCTGTCTGTACTTTTGCATACATGTAAACGCAATGACTAAACGAACTACAGCATGTGATCTTGAGAATACAGCTGTAGTTCCATGTCCAATTTTGGTTTCAGTCGCCCGGAAAAAAAAAGAACATCCACAATACGTATTCGCTCAATAGATTCAATAAAAATGCTAGATTCATGCCAAACATTGTTCAAGGAAGATCTGGAAACCAGGTCATACCATTACGGAACAGGAGAAATGGAATTATGGAACAGGACCATTACGGAACATGAGAAATGTGATATGACTACTGATTGAGGTATATGGCGCCAGAACTTTCATCAAATAAATCTAAATGTAATCGCGCCATTCTAACTCTATTATGTGGTTCAGTTATTTAATAATCTACATCTAAAATCTATTTCTAGCTTTCGATGAATCGAAAATATCATAAAACACAGAATAACATTTATTGACGAACACGAACACAAAGCAACATCGTTCTACGTTACATCTCTAATTAGGCATTACAAATTATGAATCACAAAGTAATAAAAAAGAAGCGTATCAAAGTTCAACGGAAACTGCGCATGCGCCGGTTTCCTGATGACTACAGCTGGAATAGGGGAAAGGTGTCTCTAGGACGGAACAACTACTTAATACCGAAATTCACCCCAATTGGTGAATGACTGGTTTCCAAACTATCTTCGGGATTCCCACGAATATCAAAATCAAACTTTGCCTAAAAACTTAAGTACAATTGTACTGCCTGTGACTTCCTAAATAGTATTCCTAAACTCTCAGTGAAGAACACAAAAAGAAGAAAAAAAGCAAGTGCTTGAATATTTTTGCTTTATCCTCACAGCTAGTAAAGCATGGGTGCTCCTTGTGTGCACTGATGGCACAAAGGGACCACATGACGATTGATTGAAGTGACAACACATGAGATTGTCGATCAAATTGAAGGTAAAAGAGGCACTTCCTAAGCACAAAGTCATAACGACAGCGTGTGGAGGTAGACTGTCCGCTTTGTTATAGGAGCTTTGCCGCAGAAGGCATCAATCATGATCTTTCCATTATTAGATCTTGTTTAGAGATCTAGAACAAGCGGCATGGAAGGCTATCAGACAATGCGAGGCGGCATGCTTTCGCTCAAATTTTTTCTCTGGGTGATGCATGCACATGCGCCACACAGTTCATATTTTGCACCTTGCAATTATCCCTTTTCCGCCATTTGAAGACCTTTCTAAGCATCAAGTCCTTAGATGCAGGTGATGAAGTGAAAACATACTATTGCATTGAACTATTTATCTTATTAGATTATCCCTTTTTTGCTGTTTCTTAAATGTAATAGAAAAGGGTTCGTTTAATTAAATAGTGTGAGTCATTCACGATTCACGTGGCATGTAATATATTGAAATTATCGCCCTCATGTATATACGATTAAACAGCAGTTGGAAGCAGATTGGGGTGAGAAAAGCATAATCATTTGATAAATAAAATTCTATCCGTCTAGCATGTGGCATTTGTGGCTATCGTATTCACATTTATTTAGTTATATTGGATTTAAATGAGTCCTTCGCTCTCTCCATTATAATAGATTTTTAGGGATTTGGCAGTAGCGAGGACCGAACTCGCAACGTTTAGCTTCGTAGCCGAGTAACATGACCACTAGACAAAAGTGATCACTCTTGTCCAGAGGTTGTTATCTGGCTTATAAAGCTTCACCACAGATTAATCGTTTAGTGAATGGTCAGCAAAACTGATTAGATTTAAATTTAAAGTGAAAATACATTAATGATGTGCGAAGAACTGTCGTAAAGGTGATATTACAATCAGATGCAGTATTCTAAGATAAAGTTTGCCACCTATGCACAGTTCGCATTTCGATTTTGTTGAATTTCTCTGCTCAAGAACTAGACTAAAATTACAGGAATCGTCTCTCCTTCTTGAGAGTTCCAGTCGGGCTATTACTTCTTGGCAGTTGTGGCATCACTTCTAAAGATAGGAGAATGCCATCTGGTGGGGAATCTATTCCAACGTTTATTAGGCCTTATTTTGCCCAAAATTTGAAACAGGTATTCAGTTTTGGTATGAAGACCATCCTTCCAGCTCCACGTTTTTGAATAATTTTGTTCGCAGACAGACAGATGTAATTCTAAAAATTTTTTTCTGTCAATTACATTACTTTCTCTTTGTATACTTTATATATACAGAGACTTTTTATACTACGAGAAAACATTAAGTGGGAAGAACAGACAATTCTGTTTGGCCCGAGTGCTACCATTTAAAAAAATACAGACAGCAAAGTGAATTTCAAAGCGAGACAAATTCACTAAAAAAGAAATCTGCTTCGGATTTTCTGGTAATTCCATCTGTCAATAAAAATTGTTCGAAACATTGCATATGAACTGAATTATTACATTTTTACTTTCTAGTATATAAAATATACTAAGTGAATGTACTGAATTAGTCAAAAAAATTGCTACTGGAAATTTTGACAAATTTTAACGTTTTAGACCTCACTGAATCCAAAAAACACATTGTTGGTACTATGTTTGTATGTCTATCCGTCTGTGAACATGATAACTTAAAATATTTTGAGCTAGACGGATGGAATTTATTAAGGGGTTTTGATAACAAAATGCGTGGATTTTTATCGAATTGCGAATGAAATCCATAAACTGAAAATTGGTCTGCCTATCTGTTCACATACAAGGAAACATGATAGCTACAAAAGACAAAGACCTAGACTGTAAAATTTGGTACATAATTATAGCATCTAAAGTATAGCATGGTCCTTATCAAATTTTGAGCTAAATTTGTTCAATGAGTTGACCATCTGTCCATTTGTATTTATTTGCTAAAATTGTGCTATAGATTGCAAGGAAACTACAAAAGGGGAAAGACCTAAGCTGCAAAATTTGGCACAGAATTTTAGCATCCAAAATATAAGTCCGTGTCAAATTTTGAGCTAAACCTGTCAATGATTGGCCATTTGTCAATCTGTATTCAAAAACTCAGTTCTATTGATAAATGAAATTTCGTATGTGATCTTGTTTCTGAAATAGTAGAAAAACTATATCGACAAAAACTGTTTAAAAAATGTAAGTGTTCTTCATTATTACATGTATTTTAATCAGCGACATCTACTGGTAAATATGCGAAATATCTATATAAACGACAATGGTTTTGGGTTTTACCAATTTACTATTACTTTATTTTTATCATTTTAAAAGTTCTCCATTTAGCATTATTGAGTTATTCAGTGTATAAAGACCCCAATCATGAAACGCATTTTCGACATTCATTGCTTTTTTTTATTATTATTATTATTTGAAGAAATCTGCTGCCGAAGCTCATGAGACACTTTTGGAAACTTATGATGATGATGATGCTCCGTCATATTCCAATTGTCGGTCTTGGTGTCAACGATTTAAGAGTGAAGATTTCGATGTCAATGACAAAGAACGGTCTGGAGGACCAAAAAATTTCGAAGGCAATCAATTGCAAGACTTATTGGACGAAAATGGGAAAAAGTTATAGAAAATGATGGAAAATATTTTTATTGGTATATATTGTACCAATTTTTTTGAATAAATGCCTTTTGAAAGTGAAAAATGATCAAATTGCATGCAAGCACTAATACTACGAAGCTCAAAATGCTCACGTGTGTATCTAAAAAAATCTGATCACTGGTATTCTTGGCCTTGCCCTGGTCCCAAATATTTACGCGAGAGGGGCAGGAAATTAGCACTTTTATATTGAAATAAAAGTGCTAATGAGGAATATCTGCTCTGGTTAAAATTTGCGTTTAATAAATTCATTTCCTTATCTTTTGTTCCTGCAAGTTGGAGCATCCCATAAATCAAAAAGTGAATTTAAAGTAGAAAATTTTTTACCACTGTTATAAAATTTACAATGATTTCTAGTCCATTTCATGCTATTCGTGTCTGAGAAATGCACCGCTTTCTCCGAATTAAGAGAATAGGAATGAAGTCTTCCAATGTCCCAATGTACTACAAATTGCTTTTTCAACCATCTCTTGAATGACCTTAAATTTCAATGAAGAATTACTTCACTTCCTTCTTAAGAACTGATAAACAAAGCAAGGACTTCTTCAGAACCCACTAACAGGAAGAGAATCGTTCCACTTTCTAACTCCGGTCAATTTGTGAAAGGAGGGGGGGATGACTCAAACGGTATTTGGCGTCGGGACGACTGGATCTTAAATGAAAATTAAGTGCTAAAGCTTGGAGGATGAAATGAGTCACAACCGTTTTAAAACCCTGCTACCTTGTTCCCGTTTTTACCCCATCCATGAGGGATGATTGGCCCGTTCATGGAGGGGGGAGGGACACGGAGGGAAGCTGGATTGAAAAGGGTGGATTTCAAGGTGTGACAGGCGATCTTGTGTAATATTAAATTGATGGAATGCATCTAGGAATAGAGATCTTTTGGAGGAACTAGAAATTTAAATGGGATTTCGAGTTTCGTATTGGAGAAAGGAATAGAATTGATTTCGAGCACTTTACCGGGCTTTGGGGAGGAAAGAGTTGAGGGTATTTCCTGGGTAGAATGGGAGGCAGAGAAGCATCGCCAAACAGTGTGTTTTTCGTTTGCATTTTAAATTTCAGTTCGATTTAATGTATGAATTATTTTGAAGCTTGTGAGGCGCTAGATTTTGGTCTTCTTTCATTTTTCGCTATTTCTTTTTCTCATTTCTATCGTTCCGTAAGTCTCAAATAAAAAATAACAATAGTTTCGATTGATATAGCGATGTCTATTGTTATAATAGTGTTATTATGTTTTTATAATTCTTTCTTATTTTATTCATAAATAAAATATTTCGATACCACACCACTTTCATACTCAATCCTTATGCAAATTCTTCTATTGGCCAATTTTAAATTGATCAAAACATTGCCATTTTTTGGATCTTAATTATTAATTAGTTGTAAAATATTTTATAATAAATTAATCACAAAGTATGCGATGTCTGATTTAGAAAAATATACTTGCAGCAACCCCATTTAAAATATTCAATGCAAATATTGTCAATAAAATTTTGTGAAACTAAGATATTTTTTCCCATGTAATCATCACGATTTAATAAAATAAAATTTTCGAACATGGAATCTGATTAGGGTAGTAAACAAAATAAACATTTTGCATAGTTTTTCTTTATGTTAGCTTTTTATCCTTATCGTGAATAATTTTTAAACCGCTAGAGATACGCAAATACTTACAGTCGAGTAAATGCTTTAAAGAACATAAAGAATCAAATTTCATGTTGTTTCAGTCAATAAATTTTCTGTTGAAAAGATTATGAAATCTATATGCTCAACTATGTCACAGTTCTACTTAATGCAATATACTTGACACATGAAACTCTTTAAAAAAATATTTCATTCATTGTGCCATTAAAATTCACCGAGTTATGGAGCTATGGATATCAAGATTTTAAAAAATTTCATTTATCGCCTCCAGAAAAATCCATCAAACAGAGCACCTTGTTTCCTCGAGATGGCCTTTGATTTGCTTATTATAATGCTATTCAAGGCTTTATAAGTTTATAAGTCATAAGTCTTTTATAAGTTTATAAGTCAGTTTTAGTTTTACAAATTGACGCTTATTTTTTTTTTCTAAAATTTTAACGTGTGTATAATATTTTATTTATAAAATCATGACACCGTATGAAACTGTAAATATATTAACTTTTTCAGCAGTACATTTATTAATTGAAGTAACTATACACCTCTTAAAAACAATTTTTGCATCTGGAACTATATGTTTATCTCTAACGGTTTAAAAATTAACCAATGTGGCAGCATTAGAGTGTAAAATATTCAAGATAAATGGACTGAAAGGTGTATCTGTTGTTTACAAATTCTAATTTTTATCAGCAGAATAGCAATAAAATTCATTCTGGGATTGTTATAATCTTCTATTTACTCTTCAAACCTATAATTTAAATTTATGCACTCATCCAAACCATAAAACAAATCATTCTTCCGTAAATCGTCGAGCAAAGTGCATATTCCATTTCTAAAAATCCGGCGTCTTATTTATTTCCTTCCCCAACAACTGAGAGGACCGTAACTCCATTTTGTAGTACATTTCAAGTCGCATTAACCATTCCCGTAAACCCTCCCTCGCGCTATTTATAATTCCCGTGCTAACTCTCTTCTTCTCAAGATTCGGAGTCTTTTCTCTCCCCTTGTAATTTTGTTTGGCTCGGACAGGTTTAATTTGGCGTAATTGGCGGTGATGAATTCGAGCCCACTTTCCCAACCTTCTTAACTCCGGGGGTGAAAAAAAATAAAACAATGAGAGGCACTAAGGGCGGAAAGTATTTTCTTGCTTCTTAAGTAATTGATGTCGAGAGAGGTTATTGCCAGTTCTTGAAGAAGGCAACACTGTAGCTATCAAAGTGAGACTTAATATCCTTGTTTCGGAGACAAATTGGCCCGCTGAATTAATACCTTTTTTGTGTGAGAATGGATGTGGAGGAGGGGGGGGGGCGTAAACTAGCTGTTTGTTTTCCTTGTAGAAATGCAAAATGTGTTATTATTTTATGTTCTTTAAAAATAGTGTCTTTAAAGTAAGATGTGTAGCTACATTCTTTACGCTAGTTGTTCTGTGTCGAGTACTTAACCCTTTCCAGTAAGATTTAATAATGAAAGATTGTGCATGAAATAACCATTCAATATTTTTATTTAAGGTGTACGTACACACTAAAAGATTTCTTTTTTTAATTTTAACTTTAAAAATCCATTTTTTTCACAGTAGGTCATTAACATATGTTTAAACTCATTTCAGTGAGAAAAAAACATATTACACTCATTATTAATTAATTAAATAATATTTAATGAGCTAATAGCATATTTTTTGAAACATGATATCTTAAATTCTAATTTATACAGAAACACAATTCTAGTTAGAAATGATGCCTAATATTAGTCTTCATGTTGTCTGCCTCAATCAAGTTATAAAAATATATAGTTTTTTTAAAACAATTTTTTCATCAACGATGAATAGAAAAAGCGAGATTTTTTCTGTCATTTTAACTTTTAAATAGCTATTGAAAATTTATTTCTATAAATATAACTTTGATTAAGCTCAAAACATCCGCTATTTCATACAGATTATTTTGATATATAAATAATTGTATTTGGTTCATTTCTTGTTGAGTTATGATTGTTTGAATGAAGCAACATAGTAGAAAAATATCATTCTTCATAAAATGAGTTTTAAAAAAACCGTAACTAGAGTTTTTAATGAAAGCACCTCAAGAAAAATAATTATAACTGGAGAAATATTTCGAATATTGAAAACATCTTGAAATCGTTTGAAAGCTAAAGGATCAGAGAACATTATTAAGCAATAAAAAAATATTCGATATTTTGAACAATTTTCGAAGTTTTAAGTGTGTACATACACCTTAAGAAAGCTTAGATTATTTTATAGTTCTTACATATTGTTAAAATTATATTATTGATATGGATATAATTGTAATTCGTAAGTTCATATTAAACACCTCATCAAAAACTTCTGACTTCAAATTAGTGCCTAGTTTTCGCATTTACGCCAGGAGCTCCCTTAATATTTTTTTTCAGGCACATTATCTATTTCCTTCCAAATCCGTGCTTCTGATAATGTATCTATGACTCCATAGCATTCACTAAATTCAGTTATTAGTCGTTAAACGCGTTGTTGTCTTCTTGGTAATATTTTCACTATCATTAGTTTCATTATCAGTATCAGGTAAATGTACGCTTATTTCTTCTGATTTTTCTGAATTCCTCCAATCACCCTGATCTTCTTAGTCTGTACTGTTCTTATTATAACGATGTTTATTTCACTGCACGTTTTTCTTTTAGTAAGACCGATGTTCACACTAAATGTTTATAAGAATGAAATCCAGTGACTAACAACAATTTGGCCATAACTTCTACCAGGACAATCTAAGGGTAAAGAATACGCGATAGTGATTTATAATATCAACTGAAGTAATAAAAAGTGCTACCGGATTCAGTACACTAGAAATTTTAAACCAAATTTATTATTATATTCAACAGTAATTTTTGTTGCATGACAAATATAGCTCGTCATATGGCACGAAATGGTTCGTCGTATGGCTATATGGCATGAAAAACCAATGACGAGCTTTACTCGTCATTTTACCGGAAGGGATTAACTCAATCCATTTCTATACATAGTACTATTCTTTTTTTTTTTATTTCGCCTTTAACGGTGATGTTTTTGCTCAGTTTTCCCCCAATATTTCGCTCGATAATTATTTATATACCATTTTAAAAAACAAATAATTATTTTAATAAGGCTAATTTAAAGTGCATGACTACGTTCAGGGTGAATTTTTTTGAAAAAAGCTTTAAAAAATAGGCATGCTATTTTGCAGGCAAAATATTTTTTTTTTTTCAATTTTTGAATTAAAAATTAAAAAATATCTATGGAACCAAAATATACCAGTTAGTACACAAAAGTTTTTTTTTTGGGGGGGGGGCTAAGAAGTGATATAAAACAAAAATCTAATTTAGAGGTTTATTAAATGATTTGTTTAAAATTTTGCAGAGAGCTTAAAAATATATTATATCTAGTTCCTGAACTAAAAATAGTTTTTGTATTTATGTCTACTATTTAAATATTGAAATTCAATAGATAAACAACATGAAATTTTCGATTTTTTTTCGCAATGATTTTTTTTTCGATTTTTTTTTGCAATATCCTTGATTGACATATTTCTTAAACTATTAAAACCATTGTTTTATTTTGAATAGCTCCAAGGCAGAATTTCTGTTTCTTCTTTTATTTCGTTGCATACAGATCTTTTAAAATGCATGAACGGCAATTCGAAAGATATTAGTATAATGTTTTATTTAATTTTCACAATTTTTTGGAAGATCCGAGTCGGTATGTCATATATCAGACATTCAGACTTACTGATTCTCTTTTTTACCAGGAAAGAGGGAGGGAATGAATTAAAGAAGGAAAAATATGTAGTGTTTATTTCGATCAAGCACACAAAACTCAAAAAGAAGAGAACGATACTTTGGGTTACGACAATAAAAAATAATCATATGTAGAAACTTGCATTGTCGCTATAGCAATAATGTATGGAGAAAAATAAGAAACTGAAAGTTGATATACTAGTGTTAGATGGTTCAAAGTACAGAAAAAAAGAAGCGAAAGTCTTAACTGCTAGCCAAGGGGTTAGACGACACAATAGAGAATGAAGAAAGTCAGTGAAAAATACTGCAGCGAAAAAGGGTTTTATTAAGTTTAAAGTATTATAAGTACTTAGAACTGAAACCTGGGGAACATCGAATAGTTTGTTATATAAACCTTATCTTAATTCTATTGTATCAGATGCAAAGAAAGTTTAAATACAATATAACTTTTTGGAATTATAATCTTTTCTTTCCTCAGACGACCTGTCGGCGCCTTTGGAAGTGTTGGTGGAGCAGACGACCTCAAGTTCTGTGCAGCTATCGTGGAAGCCCCCTCCCAGCCCCAAGGGGCGCAATCTCAAGCTCTTCACCTACTCTTTGACGTTAACGCCTCTCACGCACTATGGAGGACACGGTAAGATTAAAATATGTTCTCTATACCTGGATCAGAGACTAAAATGCATTTAAAATGCATGCTAATTATATTTTGGCTTGAAAAATTTTTACAACAGAAGAAAATTTTAACTTGCCGACATTAGCTCTTTAAATAAGGATCTCTGCAGTAATTTGAATTGGATTATTTTTTTATGGCGGATTTTTTTTTATATATTTCTTAAAATAGCAGTAGAAAAATTAATAAATATTTTATATAATTTGTATAATAAATAATTTATATATTTTTTTGGTGCTTATGCGGAGATGAGATTAAAAGTGAGACCAGATTCTTCCTTTAATTTTTTTTCACTAATTTTATGTCTTTTTTAATGTTAAGGCTAATCTCTTAAAGAACCATCGGGTTTAGTCTCCCAACCCGATGCAATTTCTCGCATTCTATCTATTAAAGATGTTATCGCAGTAAACGCCTTGCATGGCATTGGCGTACAATAGTTACAAATATCAACCTCTGGCATGAATTCAATAATTTTAGTGAATCTGTTGTATCATTCTTGGCGAGTTCTTTTGGGATTAATCCTTCGCATGCGTCAAAATTATTCAAAAATTGAATCTGGGCTTCTTTCCAACTGATAGAAACGAAATTTTGATATAAAATTACAATCAAAGTTGCAAATTCACGTACGAAATTTGATATATTTTTTAAAAATCATTCCATTTTTGAGTTAGTGAATTTGCTAACAGACCGACAGACGGTAAACCTCTTGTTGGATTTCGCTCAAAATTTGGTGGAATTTGTACTAAAGATGTTAAATCTGTGGACCGAATTTTATCCATCTAATTCTCTTCGTTTTGTAGTTATCGAACTAACTTATATTTGAGCAGCCGTACAGACAGACTTTCTCTTCATGGATTTTGCTCAAAATCTGATATATACCTGCAAATTTGGTGTAAAGACTGTACACCAAACTTCATCTATTTCGCTCAAAGCGTTTTTTAGTTATCTTTGCCATAGATAATCTCGAGATTTTTAAGAAACTCGCGAGTTAGAATTTTTTTATGAATACTATTCATTAACTATACATTTAGTTTTTGATGATTACTATACATTCATTTTTTGATGATTACTATACATTATATGAGAAAATAAAAAATGATGCTCCGTAATGCAAACTTTAAAATTCTACGCTTTCATTCTGGAAATCCGTTGCCAATTTATGGAAAGGAAAAGTGCGTTATTTTGCCGGCTGATGCTTGTAAAATAAATCTCGAAATGAAAAAAGAATATTTTTTCAGCCATAAATCTGAAAGGAATCCTCGCTGTTTTATGGCTAAAAAAGATCCGCTTCGGGATAATATAACGAACAATTGACTACAAAAACCTATTACACGAAATGGCCAATATTATAAAGAATTGTTGAAGAATGTTACATGATGATATGCATACAACATCCGACATGAATTATAATGCGTTTGACGGTGAACATCTATAAATAAAATAAAAAATCAGAGTAATCGTTATAATTGTTCAGAATTTTTAAATAAGCAATCTTGGTATTTCTGCAACCAGCAGGAGTGGTCTTCACAAAACTTTCTCTCATATCTTCTCATAATGGTTATCCCAGAGTACGTCTTGCACGGCATTGGCGTGCAATAGTTACGAAATATTTACCATTGGCGTGAATTTAGCATTTTTACTGAATTATCGTGACATCTTCGTGTGATTTGGCGATTAATCCATGACAAATATGTGGTGAAAGCTTATAAGCCAGTTAACATCTACGCTACCCGAGCAATTGCTTTTGTATTATGGTCATGTTACTGGGCTGCGAACCACAAGGTCCCAGGTTCTATCCTCGACCCATACCAATCCGCCATATTGGTGACCGGGACGATGAACCTTCAACCTTCGTATAGCTGTTGTGGCGCCATCTACCCACAGCAAAACCAGACTCATTTGACGCAGCAACCAAAGTCACTCACCCACATACGTACGCATAACGCTTGATGCTTCTCTAATGGGTACAGGCGCATTAGAATCAACAGCCAATACATCACCACTCAACAGCCATATCGTTCGTCTCACCTCCGACTCACTGGAGGGAGAGTCTGTGGTGAAAGCTTATAAGCCAGTTAACATCTACGCTACCCGAGCAATTGCTTTTGTATTGAGGTCTTGTTACTGGACTGCGAACCATAAGGTCCCAGGTTCTATCCTCGCTCATCACAATCCGCCACAGATAATAGTATCCAAAAAATATAATTTGTGTGACACATTTTTCTCGACCGATTGAAACAAAAATTTTACACAAAACTGCTCTTGTAATCACAAAATTCCATACGAAATTTGATATACTTATGTCACTGCGTTTTCGAGTTATTACGTGTACATGTTTCTGAAAGTACAGATCGATTTGGATTCAGATGAAAAATTTGATAAGTGTTTACACTACAGATGTTAAATCTGCGTTCTGAATTTTATCTATCTATGTCCCTTCATTTTTCAGTCATTGCGCTGACTTATATTCGATCTTATAGCTTATATTCGATTATGATCGTGTTCAGCTTAGTGCTGCTTGGATTATCACCGATCTTCGGAATTCTTGCTCCAATGACATTGTGCTTTGGAAAGCAGATCTACGGCCGCTGGGTCTTTGAAGAAGTGAATATTTAGTTAAATACTATAACAAACATATTGGTCTTTGTTCTCTAAATCGTACTTCTGATTACCTTGGTACTTTACACAACAATCAACGGCTTAGAAGAAATAGTCCCTTTATCCAAGTAAACTTGTAATTTAATTGCCGACACTGTTGAACAGCATCATCTGGCATAATGTATCGATCCTTCGGTGGGTCTTTCTGATGTCTATTTCCATACTGACCTCACTGTTCAAGTTAATAAGCAAATGGATTCCTCAGTCTACTTAAAGCAGCTGGCCCTTGAAACAATTAATAGTATTCCATTGGATGCTATTCTGATGTACACGGATGGGAGTAAGAACGACAGGGCTGTACTGGAAGTGGAGTCTACATTAAATCTCTAGATGAAGAGGTAAGGATTCAAAGGAGAAATTCCAACAACTGCTTTGTTTTTCGTAGGGAGCTGATAGCCATTGATCAAGGCCTTATGTCTATTGAGTCAGTCACTGATGGAAAGGAAACATGGATCCTCTCTGATAGCAGAAGCTCCATCCAACGTCTGGCCAGCTGGCATAGTGTGAGAGATGACACTGGAGTAAATATCCTTTAAAAACTGAAACACATTTCCTCGACTCATCAGATACACCTGCAATGGATTCCCTCCCATGTTGATATCAGGGGTAGTGAGATTGCCGACTTCCTGGCCAAGTCCGGTGCTGAAGAGGCTTTGATACCTTCTGTACCTCTCACCTTTACGGAGCTTTTTTCCATCGCTGTAAACAGGAATAAAATTTCTTGGTGTGTTCCACCAGTGCACCACTGGTATCGAGGTGATCATGCGGGTGGTTCTCTGGCTCTTGTTTGCAGCCGACAAGATCAAGCCACCCTTACTCACTTCCTCCGTGGTCATCTTGAGTTCATTAAAATATTCTGGTAGCTCCAAGTGCTTTGATGTTTGCACTATTTCTCTAAGATGCAGGCTTCACCTGAACATATCCTTGCCTACTTGGGGCTTTCCAGACGGGATATGACAAACAGTGCACTGATGCTTTTGGACTTTTTTAGGGTGCTCAATATCATGGACTTGAGCTAGCCCTGCTGATCTTGGGGATAGGCAACAACAACATATTCGAACAACCGGAGAGACAGACTGTATTTGAACGTATTTTGCTAAAAATATGATAGACATATACAAATTTAATATAAAGACCACATATCAAATTCCATCCATCTAACTCAAAGCGGTTTTTTAGTTGTCTTTATAACAGACAGACGAGTATTTTCTAAAAATGTGTTTTCCGAATTCAGGGAAGATTAAAACATGAATATTAGTCAAAATGTCGAGTTCGAATGTTTTTACGATTGCTATAATTTCTCTATCGCATGTATACGCAAAAATTCAGATATTGACGCGTGGGTTAAGATTTTAACTTTTCCTATTAAAATAAATTATGTTACTTGAAACAACGGGATACTTTCGAGGGTCTAACTGAACTGAACGCCAAATTTTTGTTTGGTTCACAATTGGCGACATTTGCGCCCGGTTAACGGAAAAGTGCCAATTTCTGAAATGTAGAAATCAATACAGTTTTACAAGAGATAAGTAAATAAATTTGAAATTCTGAACTGAGGTACAAAAAAAAAACTGCCTGTAATAAAATAGAAAACTTCTAGGGAGAAAAAAACACCTGGATATTGGGGCTTACAAAACCGTTCAGGTAGATAAAGAAAGACAACTAATGTCGATGCCAAAATTAATGAGACCAATTTCGAGAAAGAATTCAGTGGATTTCCGTTCTCCTATAAATTTCCTCAAAGAGCCTTGTTGCTGCAGTAGAACTGTTAGTAGCAGAGAAAAATGGGTAAGGTGATTGGTTCTTGCTAGTTTCAAGTGACATAAATCTGCCTTATCAGGTGTTTAGACTTTAATTTTAGAACTTTTTTTCTTGTTTCTTAAAAGCTATTTCACGTCAAATTCAATATTTTTGACATTATCCAACGCTAAATGGTTTCATTTCTTTTCTATGATGCTCCATATAGATAGATACCTCTTATTTTCTAGGTAATTTTTTTGGAAATTACCTATTAAAATAAGAGATAGTGTAAGAGTATATTGTTGTTTCTTTTAAAATCAGATGATCATTTTGAAACGTGGTGTAACATCTTCCATCTGAAATAATCCGCTTTCCGCTTTTTTTTACATCGTCATCAACCTGATTAACCTTTTTTTTTTTTTTTTTTTTTTTTTTTTTGAGGGAGAGAGGAAAAAAGGAAAGTAAAAAGCAGATGTAGATTGTAATGGACAACATTCTTTTAGTAGACCAAACAAATGAGACGGGGGAAGTTGAAAGAACAGTTGAACAAGCCGCAATGTCAGCGCTTACATATTTGCGGTTAAAAGTTTACCATTAGCTGCCATAAATATTTAAATACTTATAGCACAAACTAATTAAATATAAAAAGATAAAGGTAGTATATAAATTTAAACGCTTTGTTTCATGTTAACGTTTAAACGGTTAGTTTCATGATGTAACGTTAAGGCATTGGAGAGCATTGTTTTTTAAGAAATTGCTTCTAAAATGCAAATTACGAAAGCCAATGATATGAATGAAAAAAAATATAAAAATATTATGTTTTATAAATTAATATACGAAAGCTAATGATAGGAATGAAAAAAATTAAAATATTATGTTTTATAAATTAATATACATTAATATACGAAAGCTAATGATAGGAATGAAAAAAAATATATAAATATTATGTTTTATAAATTAATATACATTAATATACGAAAGCTAATGATAGGAATGAAAAAAAAATATTATGTTTTATAAATTAATATACATGTATATTGGCGACTCCTGATAAGTATATTGAAAGTTGAGGTGGGCTGCAATTTTCGATTTTAGGTTCCTTTTTTACAAATTATCATTAATATGTCGAAAAATGTCTTGTTTTTTCTGGTTTTCTAAAAATTATAATTCTATATTTAAACAAAAAATTTCGATACTGAATTTTTTTAAAATTTTTTATTAGTCGATATTAAAGTTGGCAAATCCATACATTACTCTTATTCATATCAAATAATCTTAATCTAAATTTATATAAATAATCTTAAATGTCAGCTTAATTCTCTTATTCATAATTGCCACTTTAATATTGCGCACTTATGCTATTGTAGCGGATGAGTATGAGCAAGGATAAAACCTGGGACCTTGTAGTTCGCAGCCCAGTAACAAGACCACAAGACAAAAGCAATAACCCGTGTTACATGGCTGTTATCTGGCTTATAAGCTTTTCACTACATTATTTTTGGACACCAGTTTATTTTCTCATGCGCCAAGTACTCAGTCAGAAAGTAAATTAATTGCCAAAAGAATTATACCTCGAGCTTTTGATGAATCTCCACATTTTAGATTTCTCTTAGTACGAAAAACCCATTTTTCTTTAAAAATTGGTTCGGTTTTTATACCAAATGCCTAAAAAAGATGACGGGTTAGAGGCATCAAATTTCCGATGCTTACTTTTCTCCAAATTTGTAGTTTCTGTCAGATCGTAGATGAAATTTAGATCTGTGTAAAATTTTAAACTCAGTCCGAAAAGGGTTAATCATTAGTCCATCTATTTATTTTGTTGTTTAAAAATGTAACGACTAAGATAAATGTAATCTGGTATATTGTCTTCAACAGCGGACATATGCGTTTGGATCCTATCGATGGAAAGATCCATACTAGATTTTTCTTCATTGCGCTGTGAAGCGCAAAATCTATGGCCGGGATAGCCTGGTTGGTAGAGCGTTGGATTCGCGTCCCTTTGGTTGCGAGTTCGAACCCCGCCGGCCGAAGATTCTCTGCGTGCTTGGTGGCTGACGCGCGTATAAATCTGTAGGGGTCGGTCACATGTCGAGAGTAATACCTCTGGGGGTACTGGATCAGGGGTGATCATTCTCTGATTCAGGTCTAAATTACAATCTGTGAATGAAGTCCACCCCGTAAAAAAGGTTGTGACGTGTATGTAGTTAAGTCGTACTCTTGGCCCTTGTTGGCTCTACGATAAAAACAAGAGGCCCTCCCCTTTAGGCTTAAATCGGTTATTTTCGAACACCAGGCTTGTCCGTGGCAAGTGCCAAACAACAACAGCACAAAATCTGCTTAAAATTGTGCTCATTTACGCGAAAGTCAAAGAGTATTCCTTTTAGTATGTATTTATTTCAACCATAATATTGTTAAGGAATACCGTCCAGTAGATGTACAATGCAAGAAGTGCGGAATAACGGATAACGAAGTAAGGCGTGCACAAAGAAGGGCACTTGTAAAAACTTGCAACACAAGCAAACAGCACATCATTGCAAAACTCTTTATCGTTAACAATTAGAGACCTCGCTTTGCTTTCAATACTTCTAAGAGAAAATTGGCTCCTTGTGTAAAAGTGTTGCCTTTTGTAGTTTCCTACCGGGATATTCAACTTTTTAGAAGGATCTCTATATCATTGCTCCTAAAGATATTGCCATTGTTTTTAATCCAGAACCTTCATTTTTAACACCAAATGGTCGCCAAGCTCGAAGTTCATTGAACTGCCATCCAATCAGTATCTTTTAAATATATCTGTGAATTTCTCTTATCATTAAATTGCAAGGCAGAAATTTTACAGATTTGCTAGAGTATTGAAATTCAGATGATTATGAGGACGGTTATCATAATATGTTGTTGTTGTTGTTTCTTATGGCACTTGCCATGGACAAGCCCGCTGTTCGAAGACAGCCGATATCATAATATGTAATTTAGGTAAGCTTGTTTTACAAACCTCTGCTGAAATTTCATGGCTGCAAATTCCATTTAACTACCTTCCCATCGATTTAAAATTTCAGTATTTGAGAGTTGCACACTTCAGGAAAACGAAGCCATAGTAATTCGAAGACAATGGATCAGGAACAGTGAAGAACTCTGCCATTAAGCTTCCCGCCTCTGGAATCGAATCGAAAGAAGGCGATCCCTCTTCTGAAATGCTGAAAGGGGCCTGCTAAATAAATCAGGATTGATCCCACTTCGGAGAGAACTTGTTGTGGAAGGCGGTGATTACGTGACTCGAGTTACCGAAGAAAGGATTCTTTGTCTTTCTGATTGCTGGATGGGAGACACGATCTCTCTGGTGAATCGGAAAGGATTTGGAGCTCATCTTATTCGTGTCTCAATCATATTTACTGTCTGGTCATAACTATAATTTGTTTTGCTACGTGTATGTCCTGTAATTAGCCAGAATAACAAATAATCCTAAGAGTCCTACTTCGTTTATTTTATCGACTTTTTGACAGAAATCTATTAATTTGATGCTAAAATTATAAACAGAATTTGATACTTTTAGCTCATTGCGTTTTTCTATTACTGGAATTACCGAGAATGATTCTGTCATATTTTGGACGGTCTTCACCCCTGTTCATCAATATCTGAAGGTGAAATAGATATAAATCAAAAGTTTCGTCAACATCTGGAGGTCAAATGTTCATAAATCAGCATTTGTTTTTTCTACACTTTGTGCACGAGAAAGTTTTCATCAATATTTGTCATTCGAATCGACATAAAGAGCCGTGGTGGCCTAGTGGTAAGGTCTTGGCTTGTGAGCCGTAGGGTTTCAGGTTCGAGACCCCATTCCACCGAAGAACCGCCGTGTAAGGGGATCTGTTGCACGATAAATCCGTCAGGGCCTAATGTCCTCCCGTTGGTGTGCTGTGTTGTGAAGAGGGTGGTGCCAGCTCAGGTGTCGTCCTCGTCATCTGACAGCGGTTCAAAATTACGAGGTTCGTTCCAAAATAGTCCAAGTGTTGCTTTAAAACTGGACGTTAATACAACTAAACTCGAATCGACATAATTCGGCACTCTTTCTTTGTAGACAGCGCACACGAAAAAATTTTCATCGACACCTGTAAGTCAAATTCTAATAAATGCATACAAGGAAAACCTATTGTAATCATCAAAAAATTCGATTTCGAGATTTTGAACGAATATTCCAAGTTTCAGAACTCCCGGAGTTCGAAAAACACATTTTCAGTGCTATGTATATCTGTTAATATAATAACTCAAAAATGTTTTGAATAAGGCCGACGAAATTGGATATGTGGCCGTTACTAAAAATTTGTTTAGTCCTATCAAATTTTGAACGTTATCCAATCTTAGGAAACCTGAATGCACAAGTAAACACGATAACAAAATATATAGAACAATATTAATAAAATTTGATACATAACTTTAGCATTTAAAATGCAAATTCTTGTGAAATTTTGAATGAAATACGTCGGAAAGTTTACCATATGTCGGTCAGTACATTATCTTGTATGAAACGCGATAGTCAAAAAAGGAAGGATTAAGATAAATGAAATTTGGAATATGTTCTTATTACTAATGTCTTGTATTGAATTTTGGTTCAAATCCTTAGAACTCATTTTCTTTCACTGTACCATGAAGCAGCACCAAACACTCATGTGACGGATTCTCAAAATAAAATTGAGAACCCTCGTACCGTTTCCTCGATGCTGTACTTATTTATTTATTTTGTATTGTAGGTCTAGAAAAGGAGTTCTCTCTGCCGCCTAGCATTACGTCAAAGTTAGTCGGGGGCCTGACGGAAGGTACCAGGTATGTGGTCCAGTTGTCGGCCATCTATGGTGACCCAACCCGACGGCTGAGCCATGACGCCTTGGTCAGGGTCGCCGCTCCCAAGTTCACTGTCTTCACACCGCCCGAAGCTCAGCAAGACATACCTGTCGGTGATGACGGTTTACCGCCAGATGAACCACGTGAGACAAATTTCTTTCTTTCAGACTATTCCGTTCATTTTAACTATCGATTTTATTTAACTTGATTTACTTCTTGTGTATGGAAATTGAATTTTTGTCATGAATGTTTAACTTTCTTTCTACTGTGCTTGAGAATCGAAATTTTATAAGGTTGTATATTCCTAATGAACATATATTTTATTGTTTATTAAACTGCCATGGCTCACACATATAATTCTGACCATCTATCTAATTAGATGGCCCCTTCTTTGTTATTCTTAACTGTTGTTGAGAAGGAAACACCTAATTATACAGGGTGTTCATTAATTATTGTCGGGGTTTCTGTACCTCATAACTTTCGAATAAAAAATATTACGCAAAAACCGATTACGTATTCGTAAATTACAACTCAAAGAATTCTATTAATGATATTAAAAAGATTAATGAATTTGCACATGGCTGCCCTTCATGGCTCGTAACACATCGAGACGAAATTCGATTTCCCTCCAAGTGTTCTCCGGCATTTGTGGGGTAACATTTTGAATCGCAGTAACAATTCTCCGCTTCAGTTCATCAAGGGAAGGCACAGGGGTCTTGTACACAATGTTCTTGACAAACCCCCATAGAAAGAAGTCCAACGGTGTTATATCTGGTGTTCGGTCTTCCCGCTCCCTTTCGGTGTAGAACGCTACCAGTTTCCTGAAATTGTGTTAACCAGCGTCTGATAGAATTATCCGAAGGAGGATCTTTCTTGTACGTGGTCCTGAAGCGACGTTGAGTAGTTATGACTGATTTAGTTTCGAAAAACCACAATACACACATTGCTTTTTCTTGCACGGTCGCCATTTTTATTTATGACGTCATAATTACCCAGACTCCAAATGCGCTAAGATCGCATTGTTGCCACGTAAAATTCTTTGAGTTGTAATTTACGAATACGTAATCCGTTTTTGTGTAATATTTTTTATTCGGAAGTTATGAGGTACAGAAACTCCGACAATAGTTAATGAACAGCCAGTATATTTGATGTGAATCATAAGCGATGCATTAGTCATTCTATTAATTACCTGTTAATAGATAATCAAATTTTTATTGTATGCCTGGCTCCCTCTGGTGTTGAATTTGAGAAGAAAAATAAATTTAAAATACCTTAACGTTTTTAATAATAGATAAGATTAAAAATGTATAGTAATAAAAAATAATTAAAAATACACTTTGAATAGTGTGCTGAGATGTATATTCTTGAATTTTTTTTTAATCTCTAATATAAACAAAAAGATAAAAGCGAAAAATATCGAAAACATTGTTAAATAAAAATTAAGCCACTCCTAATACCATAAAAAGTCCTTAACATTAAAAATTACAATGTATTAAAAATCTGATTAAAATATCAATTTGCTGAACGTATTTCTATTAGCGCCGCACGCTTTTATGATTTTGTATTGATTTCCATATTTTTCACCTTAAAAATCTCTACTCATTAATACATTAAAACTGTATTTTTAAAATCTGCTTTACTAAGCCACTTTCGTTGTATGGTGGAATGAGGAGAAAACCACCGACTTCGAATCATTATTGCAACATTCTACTTGACTTTTTCTACTGACCACAAGTGTCCTGTAGATTTGTAAAGATCAATTTTGTCGCACTTATTCTATCCAGAGCTGGATTAAGCCCCATAGGAACCCCTAGGTATTGTAAATTTCAGAACCCATCTTTTTCGGCTTCGGATTCAAAACCAGATATTATTTTATAAATTTTACTTTACAAAAAACAGATAGACTCTTCCTTCCGTTATTTCAAACTGCTTCCAGGATCGGAAGAATTCAAAGGTTGAACTTTGGCAGAAGCACCTGGTGGAATTTTCTTTAATTGAAATGTCGCAGTTTCAGAGATGGCTTCCCGCACGTTGACGTCGTTGCAATGTTGTGTTAGAGCATCCAGTGGTACCACTAATTTACCCAAACAACTTAATACTTATAAGAAGGGAAGCTACTACTGTTTTACAAACTAAACTCTGATCTAATCTTAAAGCTTCGATCTCATTTGTCTTGCACAGCTTCGGCGACTTTTCTGCATAGACAGAACATGGAATATTTTAGAAGAGTCGCTGTTACTTCGTTAATATAAAGATATCGACATTTTGATCACTGCTTCCAGAATCTTCCATTTCTCGCAAAAAGTCGCCAAATTTGCTGACTTTACTTAAAATGTCGCCAGACTTTAAGATCTTATATCTCGATAACGGGGGAAATGAGAGCAAGCGAATTTATGTGTGAAAAAATGTTTCACTATGCGCTTTCGATTGCTACTTATTTATATATTTATTTATTATATGTGGTTCCCCGGTTAGATACGTTGTCATTGAATTATGAAAGTTGTAAAATGAGTCTTATTAAATTCAATATGTATGAATGAATAGATATCAATGTACCTAGGACTATATCTATATATCTCCATAAAGCCATCTTCATATTTCCTAGTTCATAGAATCTATGAAGCCAATTCTGGATGCAAATATATGCAAGTTGAAACAGCTATCGAAATAGTTATCCCATTTTAAGTAACGTAGACGGCAGTGAAGGGATTATATCATAAAAGCCCTATAATAACTCTTGGCACCCAGCACTTTCCTGTAATGTTTGCCAAAATTAGTCTCCGGAAATTCGCAAATGGTGCAAGTCTATATGCATTCGGACTTCACTGATGAATTAACACTTCGATGCCTATTCCTGTTACTTAGTGGAGATACCATTTTCTGAATGGTTCAAAAGGGCATACATATTTCGCAGCAATCATACTCAAAAATAGGGTCTTCTGGGTTTATTGAATTATGAATGAGTCATTAACATAATATGACTCGGTAGATTTGCGTTTTGGTCATGTGATATGTTGAAGTTAATAATGGCCATTTGCCAATCATGTTATAAATAGAGATGAAAATCCTGCCAAATATATTAGAAAAGGATATGAGAATTCTGCCAATCATGTTTATAAATAGAGATAGGATTCTTATCTGTCATTTAATAAAAGGAGATAAAATTATGTTTTGAAAAAAATAAAATATTGATAAAATGGAGATAAAATAGTGCCAAATACGTTATAAGAAATTCGAAGACTGGCTGTTCTCAACTCGCAGTTGAAACATACTTTCCATAAAACTTTTAATATTTTTCTGATTTTTTTTCTATCTTGTGATTTTTTTCTTCATGTATTTTATTTTTCATTTTTCTGTTCTAGGTGAGTTTTAAGTATTGACAGATAAATTTTCACGTGAGCTTCTATCACAATTTGCATGATTGATATCCTAACTTTCTAATACTTTCTAGAAAAATTCTGATTTGATATAGTACTTTAGTAATAAACTACTGGCAAATATAAATAGATTATTAAAACATTTTTGTTTGTTCGTTTTTTTTCTTGTATTCAATAAATAATGTTTCGAATAATTATTTTTTATATCCTCTTTTCTTATTTTCCTTTTAAAATCATTTTACATTACTATAAATATGAACCACGGTTTTAAAGCATTGGGTTAACTGTCTCAAACATTAAATTTAGCATTATAAAGGCGATTTCGCAAATTGTACAGACTAAGTCTATGGCAAAGGATACCGACGTGCTCTGATTGGTTTAAGCCTTGGCATTTTTTTGGCAATGTTTTGCCAAAAAGATGCCATACCGAAACATATTTTTACAAAAATAAATAAAATTTATGGATTTATCCCTCCCCCCCCCTATTTTTTACAGTTTACATGTAATATTAATCTGGAACACGTATACAGCGGAAAAGATCAAATCCTGAAACATAAATTCAGGAAATATGAAAATTACAATTTATTAAAAATAATTTTTGAATGTGTTTCTTCTTAATATTATTTTGATATAACTAAAAAAAATTAGCTACGAAATCACATATTCCGTTAAAGCTTACATATTTATACGTTTTGGGCATTAAGTAATCATCTCCCCATATGTAGTTGATGGGAAAGTAACAAATGTTCAGCAACAAGCTTCAATGACTGCATAAATTATTTAATAAAGGCACGAAAATCATAGAAAAATAAGAATTATTTAATTGCTGCATCATATGTTGAGTAATTACTTTCATATAGTTTTTATACTTCTGTGCATAAACAACATTAGTTACTTGTATTACTAGTAATATTTATTATTATTATTAATAATTAGTAGTATTAGTACTAATATTTAGAGAAAACAATTATATTAATAAAAATTAGATCGAGTTGATATTCACTCGTATCTTCCATAAAACTAATGAAAGGTACAAGGTTTGAGCCAAATAAGCGAACACTATTATGAGTGCAAAACATTGCCAAAAAAGATGCCAAGGCTTAAACCAATCAGAGCACGTCGGTATCCTTTGCCATAGACTTAGTCTGTACAATTTGCGAACTCGAATTATAAAGCATCGTATAACCTTTTCAATTGAATAAAAAAGTGATTTAAATCTAATTATTGAATTTTGTAACTCATTTCAGAATGCATCCATTTAAATATAAAGATTTCTATTCACTAAAACTAAAAATGAAGTTTGAAATATAAATATTTCCGTTAAATAAATGAAATCAGAAATCAATTGTGATGCCGTTTTATTGGAGTGAATGTTTGATATCAAATCAGTCGATAATGAAATTTATTACTTTCTACACGATTCGATTTCCTTCCTTTCGTGCTCATATTTCACATCCTTTTATTTAATTTAATTTCTTTTATGTTTGTTATGATAACATTTTTTAATCGACCTTTCACTCACTTCTCAATGTACTCGAATTCTGAAATTTTATGCTCTGTTTATTCTTGATGAAAATATAATATATCTTATTATTAAAGAACTTAACCTTACGTTACTTGATTGGTTTTGAATAAAATATGATTTCGTACGGGATTTGGTATCTGGTAACGAATTTCAGAAAAAATATTGATTGTAGAGTTATTTAAAATAAGGAATTACGAAATATATTAGACTAAAAATTAGAATATAATAAGAAAAAATAAGAAAATTAAACAAGTATTGGTTTAGTGTACTAAAAGTAGAAAATTTCCTTTTTATCCGAAATATAGAGGTCAAAACAAAATCTTAACATTGAGACTTGAAAAATAATGTTATCATAAAATTAATGGGCAAATGAATATTGTTTAAATATAAAAATATTGTTACAAATCTGAAATGTGTCTCGGCTGAAAAGAGAGATTTATAGATGTTCGTAATGAACATCAGTCAATGAATGACTTCCGACCTAGATAACTATTTGGTGACAAAAATGGAGGTTCTGGAAAATGCAAGAATTATGGCCATTTCTATAAGGGATCGAGATCTGAAAATTTTATTGGGAAATTTCATGCGGTGTTGGAAAACCTATATTAACGCGTAAGATCACTGTGTTTTGTTTAGTAATTACTGTTTGCTCGTGTTATTAGTGTTTATAAATGTTGTGCATCTTGATTACGTATTTGTTATCCGTGCTGCATGTTTTTCATGGAACAAAACTTCGTTTCCCGTTATCCAACTTGTTGGATTTTTTCAACATACATCCATCGGACGCATTTTTGTCACAATATTTCCCTTAATATTCTTTAAAAATATATTAAAATGTGACTAAATTTTGAATCTACTTAATTATTTCTGTGGACATTTCATAAAAATAATTTTAAGACCTTGTTTTTTGATCTCCAGAATTTTGGTGAAAAGTTTTATTTTCTGCTATTCGACACATTAATAATATTTTTTATGATTTTTTTTACTTTTATTATTTTCTAAAATACTTTTTTATTGGTTCTTTTTTGTAGCGTGCAACTGCAGCGATACGGGGATGGTGGCGTGCACAAGGCGGCCCGGTTTCGTAGAATGTACCTGCCAGCCAGGATATGGAGGGACATGGTGTGAGGAGTGCGCCCCTGGAAACTTCAGGGCGGGAAAGGAGTGCGTGCTCTGCCCGTGCTCCAACCTCACATCCACGGCAGAGTGCAAAATGGGTGAGTAGAAGCCCGGTTAACGTTTATGCTTCCAGAAGCGAGAAGTTAGTAACTTATTTATTCAAAAGAATCACTGTAAGATTCATATTTTCACTGTCAAAAGTATTTTATGTTAACTGTATATTAAATTTACAGTATGTTTAAATTTGATTCTAAATTCAACATTTTGACTCTTAGAACGTCATCAGATAGACAGACATCATTGGATTTTTCGATGTTAAGAAATATTCTAAAGATCAAAACCTTTCTTTCTGTAAATATTAGAAGAAGAAAATTTCATCCTCTCTCTTCGCCATTTCCGCAGTGCAAACCTGGATAATATATATGTTATGGTCAATGTGAAAAATCGGTTATTATTAATACTAACCGGTCATTATTAATAATAAATAAATAAGCCGATTAAAGTAAATAATTTATGAGCATTTATCACATTAACCGGTTATTATTAATAATAACCAATAAAGTTTGGTCATTGTCAGGTTTTATAAACTTAGCATCTCGTTTGCCTGAAAAAATGAGACACATGCTAATTTTAAAACGATAAATCACAGTTTAATTTTTAGGTAAAGCCATGTCTGTTGTTTAGGAAACTTAACCCAACAAATTATACGCAAGGAATACTTATATATAAAAAATAACATACCTTTGCGCTTTTTTTTTTTTTTTTTGTGGTTTTAAATCCATCCAAGGGCGTATATATGAGGAAGCCAGCCCCCCCCCCCCATTGAAATTTTAGAGGGATTTCCGCACTTTTGTATTGTAAACCTCTAAAATCCAAGACCCGGGGTACCTCCGGAAAAAATTGGAGGGAACATTGATCCCCCCACCCCCCAAAAAAATTATAATCTACTATATTCGTCCTATAAATTCATCCGTTTTTTTTAATGCTTTAAAATATCTTTTTCTTTTTTCCTTCATCAGATAGATATTGGGATTGTTCAATGACTTACCCCCCCCCCCCCAAAAAAAAACAAAATTAATTAACTATGAAATAAAGAAAAAGAAAATATATCATAGAAAAACTTCATAGTAAGTTTTAAAAACCAATGCAAAGACGCACACCCATGTCCCAATCCTATATAAACCGTTTAATCACACAGACCAAACTTGATTGGGAATTATCAATAATAACTGGTTAAAGTGAATAATTTGCGATATTTCATACATTGACCGTAACATATACATATATAAACATAACAGAGAAGGGAAATTCCGGAATATTAACTATAAAAGCTAAACTTATAGAATTAAACTTTATCCTCAAACCAATTATTAAGGCAATGAAGAAGAAAAAATATTTATTTGAATATGTAAGAAATAATAATGATAGGAAAATAAAATCAACTTATAACAGTCAATTTATATAGTTAAATTCTCAACACATGCATCGGCGCTAGATAAGCAAAGAAAAGAAAAATCTTTTGCTTATGTGTTCAGTTGCCACAGCCGATAATCCAATGACATATCTGCTTAGAAATTTGAAAACCTTAATTTAGGAGAGAGATCCTTGATTTTTATGACTATAGTAGTCGTATTTGTAGTGATCACGGATCTAAGTTCAATCGGTTGTACTGAGCAAAGCAATGTGAAAAGGATCTCCTGCATCTAAATACACACTGGTTCTAGTGATCAACAATTCACTTGCAGGCCAATGAAAGAAACAAAGGGAAAAATTAAAAAAATAATTTAAAAAACGGAATGTTTGTAGATAATGACTTCTACTGAACTCCCTTCAACCTCTGCAATGTTCTGCCTCCTTCCATTCAGTGAACTAACGGTTGCAACGAAAAAGCATTATCAATTTCACGATGAATAAACCTCGTATGTTGAACATGAAAGAAAAATGAAGTCTTCTGAAAGAGAATATCAACTTCCCAGATTAAGCTGGCCGTGGTGGCCTGGTGGTAAGGTCTCGGCTTTCGAGCCGTAGGTATTCAGGTTCGAGATCCCATTCCATCGAATAACCGCCGTGTAAGGAGGTCTGTTGCACGATAAATCCGTCAGGACCAAACGTCCTCCCGTTGGTGTGGAGAGGAGGGTGCCAGCTCAGGTGTCGTCCTCGTCATCTGACCGCGGTTCAAAATTACGAGGTCCATCCCAAAATAGCCCTAGTGTTGCTTTAAACGGGACGTTAATGTAACGAAACTAAACCCAGATTAATCTAGCAGAATCCTACGGGTATGTTGAAAATAAGCCACCTGTTGTTTAATTCACTGTTGAAATGTAAGAGGTGGTACTGTATCTGTTATCCAGGAGAATGACATTTTGGCGCTCAAACGAAGCGACGTTGAACACGCGTTGAAGGAATGATTTCTCCAAAGTGAGAGAAAAATACACTCTTGTGAGTGAACCAATGCTTCGCCAGAAGAACCTAAAACTTTTTTAATTATTCCAATAGTAGGCTGAATCTTATGATGACCGTTATTCATGAAAATGATTTATCCAATGAATATTAGATAACCCAAAAATATAGGGTGTTCATTAATTATTGTCGGGGTTTCCGTACCTCATAACTTTCGAATAAAAAATATTACGCAAAAACCGATTACGTATTCGTAAATTACAACTCAAAGAATTTTATTAATGATATTAAAATGTAAAGCTTGCACAATTTGCACTTTGTAGGCATTCAGCTGAAGGCGATTATGTATTCGTAAATTCGCTGAACAAATTTTGACTTTTGATAATCGTGCGGGTTCTCCGAGCCCCATACTCTACAGTTATGTTTATTCACTTTTTCTGACACATGAAAAGTGGATTCGTCACTGAAGAACCATTTCCGAAGGTAATTTTCATCATCCTCAATTCAAATCAAAATTTGTTCAGAGAATTTATGAATACATAATCGCCTTCAGCTGAATGCCTACAAAGTGCAAATTGTACAAGCTTTACACTTTAATATCATTAATAAAATTCTTTGAGTTGTAATTTACGAATACGTAATCGGTTTTTGCGTAATATTTTTTATTCGAAAGTTATGAGGTACGGAAACCCCGACAATAATTAATGAACACCCTTTATGTTAGTTCTCAATAACTTTTTCAAAGAAAGTTTTAAAAATTAAATACGCATGATTTTTTTTTTTTTTTAATTCTGTACATTGTGTCGACTTTTCTAATTTCAAACGTACGAATGATGTCATGTGGTTTCTCGGGCATCTTTGTATTTCTACAGAATTGTAGAAAAGCATTAAATTGTAAAGCATCTTGATTTTACTGGTCACTTTAGCTGGTACCCGAAGTAATCAGTACAAACAGCATCCACAATATTTAGAATTCAAACTGTCTGCTTATTTGAGAGAAGAAAAAAATTAGAATTTCTTTGTGCAATTACGTTCAAATAAATGGCACCTCACTGTCATATCGCAATATTCAAGAGATGCAGATGATTTTAAATATGATATGAAAAGGCCACATTCAGTTACAAAAACAATATGCAATCTTTCATATATTTGCTTTTCAGAGTCTTCTGGCCAAGTGTCATGCGTGCAGTGTCTGCCAGGTCATCGGGGCAGCTTGTGCACCTCTTGCAGCGCGGGCTACCAGTGGACGGAGGATAAGTGCGTCCCCCTCAACTGCCTCAGCTCCAGTCTGTGCGCGCAGCAGAGAAACGCGCCCGGCTGCGAGGACTGCATCTTCCTCGAGAACAAGTTCCCTACCACCGCGCACAGGAGCAAGTCTGGTGGGTTCCTTTTGTTTGCTTTGATTTGTTTTCCGACCTTGAAAATCTGTATGAAATCATGCTATGCTATTAGAATAAAAATACAATCCTTTTAGCGACCTTTAAATTGTCGTCCAAACGAAATCTCAGATATCTTCTTAAAATGGGTATTTTGACACAGAAAAAGGGTAGGGCATTCCCACTTTTCAAATTCGGCATAGATAAAATATATTTCAATTCGATGGCCTACGGATTACTTAGTACTGTTCTCTCTTTTCAATAATCGCGAAATCTTTAATTCCACATGTGGCGATTATACAGGACAAAGGAATGAAAAGTTATATTGGGTAATTAGAATTCTCAGATCAGTTATGGGACAAGAATGAAACGTTAGTGATCTGATTGCATCTTTTTTAGCTCTGAAATATCACCAAGCATTCATAATCCATTCAAGAATGCTTGATTGCTGCAGTAGAACATTATTTATCAGACTGTTTATTCATTAATGATTTATTTATCAGTCATTATTTATTAAACATTCATTGACCAGATTAATTATTCATTAAGCATTCATTGATCATATTTAATCATTATTCATCAATCACTCATGTATCAGTTTAATTATTCATTAATCTTTCATTTACCAGATTAATAATTATTCATTATTTATTAATCATTCATTAGTCAGATTATTAATTATCAAATTAATTTTTCATTAATCATTTATTGGTCAGATTAATTTTTCATTAATCATTTATTGATGCTTAATAATAATTCATTTATCAGATTAATACCTTCATTAATCATACACTGGTCAGATTAATTATTCATTCACTGATCAAATTAATAATTATTCATTAATCAAATTAATTATTTATTGATCAGAATAATAATGATTCATTAATCAATATAGGATTAATTTTCTTCTTTCAAAGTTATTAGTTCTTACTACTTATCCAAATCTGTCATGTTTAAAGATAGCATTATGGGAATTCAGAATGAGCACTGCTTAACCAATTTACGCAAAACCTTTAATTATGGACCGAAAATCATCTAATACGCTCTTTCGGAGCTGAGAATCGAATGAATTATTTCGTGAGTTTTTCTATTGAAGACGTTAACACAGTTTATTAATGTATACTGTTGAATACTTTTATATAATCGTCATGTATTGCGATTTAAAAACAAAAGTATTGCCTCATAGTGTAATAGTTTGCTGCACCATGAAACCTGAAACAAATTACTTTCATCGTTCTTTTCAAATTTCTGAAAAGTATTAGCTTTTCTTTTCTATGAACCCCCCGGGAGGGCACCTCGAAATGAGGATGAGATGCTTCCGGCATGGTGGTTGGATCTTGCCACCCTGGAGGGTACACAAATAGGTGGGGGATCTGACTCCTCCCATCGATGACGGGACGTACTTCCTTCGGGGAGGGTTGTACCGTGGCCAGTGATGGCCCTTAGGACTCAACCACAGTTCCCGCCAATGTTGCTGTTGCGGCGGTCCGGTCATTCAGTTTTTATGGTTTAAATCCGTGTGCCTTCGTGGCGGGTCGGAGAGTTAGATGGCTGACTTTCCTTTTCTATAAAACCCCGGGGGGGGGGAGTACCTCGAAATGAGGATGAGATGCTTCCGGTATGGTGGTTGGATCTAGCCACCCTGGTGTGTCCATAAATAGGTGGGGGATCTGGCTCCTCCCATCGATGACGGGACGTACTTCCTTCGAGAAGGATTGTACCGTGGTCGGTGATGGCCTTTTGGACTCAACCACAGTTCCCGCCAGTGTTGCTGTTGAGGTGATCCGGTCATTCAGATTCTTTATCCGTGTGCCTTCGGGCGGGTCGGAGAGTCAGTGATATGACTTTCCTTTTCTATGAGAGAAATGACAAGACGTATTTCGAAATATTATTCTTTTCTCGTAGGTAAAAAGATATAAAGAAGGACTTTCACTTCTAACCCAGCGAAAAAGAATTTTTCTAAGCTTTATTCAAAAATAACTCATATTTTATTTATATTCAGCCACTTTTCGCTTAAATATAAAGAAAATCTCATTTCAGATCGGAGCATAGCTGACGGTACCTTACCCTTGATTGCTGTCATTGTGACCTTGGGTGTCCTTCTACTGGTGGCCGCCATGGCAACGTGCTATCGTTACTGGGACTACCGTCGCCACCAGCCCAGGATTCCCTTCTGGAGCATCGAGTTGCAGGACGAGAAAACAGACTTGCATTCCCATTGCCAGTACCAGCACCTGGATGCCGCCACCAACAAGACGGTGTCAGCAGCCGCCACATCATCCCAACCTCAGACCAACGGGGAGGTGGGACGATTGAACAGCGATTCCATCAGACGGACATACAATACAATCAACGTCTGAGTTGCCACCGGTGAGAAAGAACTATCAATTTTCGTTGGACAGTGATTCTTTCTACCAAAGTTTTTGAGTCGTTATCTTAGGTTGGACAACAAGATCGAGACTACAGAGAAAATTGAAATTTCTGTGACTCTGGCTATCAGTTATATAAGTAAGGGTCTGCTGACCACCGGCTTAAAAAGAACCTGAAAAATGACCTGATCATCACCTCGCTATGGAAGTATTCTGCAAATGAGTAATAGTGACAGTGTCCAAACACAAACATGAGATTCATTTTGCACTGGCCTTCAGTTTTTAATTGATTTAATTCAGTTAAGCGATCAATCATTTCAGATTGATCATATTTAAAGTTGATCCGATGTAAACAGAGTGTTGCTCTGGATTCATTTCTACCAGACTGGACGAGAACTTTCCCTATTGATGTAAGTTTCTTGGTTACTCATCTGCAACAATTTCATAATTTCATTTTGTCGAAAACCAAATCCATGAAGCAGTTTGATTATAATGTTGGTTTTGATTAAGAACTTGCATTGCTATGTAATGCCACATTCATGGTCACATACTGTCAAAGGTGTGAAGATTTTGTATTATTTCAATGTCAAAGTGTCTTTTACGATATATTATGCTAACATCTTGCTTCTAGTGATAAAATATCCATGCTACTGCTATATAACCATAATTATGACACTTTTTTTGGTGTTTAATTTGGGGAAGGGAGCAAATTATGTGAAAATTATAACTTTAATACATTATAGTTCGAAAACACATAAATTATCGATGCCATTTACGCCTATTACTCATCTCAGCTATCTCATTAGATGGCCCATTCTTTCCTATCTAACAGTAGTATAGAAGGGTTTATCTAATTATATAATAAATGCAAACTAATTAGATAGCACGTGTGAATCACAGGCGAGTCACGCTGCAGTTAACGTGTTAAACGAAATTCGAACTCTCAGAATTCGTACATGGAAAACAAAGAAAATCTTTTGCAGAGCGTTCATTCATTAGGGTTTTATGTTTGAATTTGGACACTGAAAAATTACAGTTCTTAGAATTTCATCTAGAAAATATTTGAAAAATGCAAAAGTAGAACCCTAAAAAAATCCCGTAACACATTAACTGAAATATGTATCTTATTCACATGCAATTAATACACTAGAAATGTCGACATTTCAATATACAATGAATATGCTTAATTTTGTATTGATCGTAGAACAGAAGTGTGGTTTCTTTCTATAGGAAACATTACTTTTGTTATTTACATACATTTAAGTATCACATTAGGTTTTATTTTGAACAAAAGATGCTGCACTTTAAGATTTACAGGCCTAAAACTGTCTAAAAGAAGGATCTTAGTAGTGAAAATTATCATTTCTTTATTTATTTCAGTTTTGCAAAACATTGATGACGATTCAAATCCCAATTCAATATTTCATGCAAATTTATAACTATAGTTCATAAGCAATAATTTTCACGGTAAAGTATAAAGCTGGGTGCAGGACCGGATTACATCTTTTAGGGGCATTTAAACCATGCAAATCATGGGGTGGGGGGCTCTTTCCCCCTTCTTAATTTCCCAATTTAAATATTTTTTATAATTTCTTATTTAATCCCCATATAAATTATATTAAGTAGCAAATTTTAACTTACGAAAACAACAGAGAATTTTAATTCAACCATTTATAAAAATTTGCCTACAGTATTTTGCGAAAAAAAATATTTAATTTAAAGGTAAATTTATATAAATTGTAAGCAAAAATATGTTAACATTTTGATACAATTTAAATTATATTTAATTATATTATCGGACATTTTTTAAAAAAATTATTAAAAAAACATTTTAAAAAATAATAAAACAGAATAATATTAAATTTTTCAAAAAATAATTAATCGAAAATGCTGATAAAAAAGTTTAAGTCTAAAGTTTAAAAAAATTAAACGATACTTGCTTTTAATTTGATTAAATTCAAATGTACCCCCTTTTGATTTAAACGTAAAATCAAAATTAAATTAGTTTGGAAATTTCACAAATTACTGAGGCTTCAAGTATTCCCAAAGTTGTAGGGCCCTTTGGCAGTTGCCTACTTTACCTATTTAATAACCTGGCCTTGATTGTGGTACCGTAATATAGCAGCGTAAAATGTATTATTGCAAATATCCCAGTGATTATATCTAAAAATGGTAAAAGAAAAACTTCTAAATATTCAGAAATGCTTGGAAAGGCAAGAAGGAAAAATTGATTGTTTTGATCACGTTAGCTGAATGAGCGAATATTCAAAATGGTTCTGCAGACATAGGACGAAGAACCATTTTCTAAGAACTTTAGAATTAGAAATACAGCTTTTATATTCAAATTATCATGTCACAAAAGTTAGAGTTATTCAACAAATATTTATTCATACTGGTCAATTATTATATATTTCTCTCTGCCATTAATTTGACTGCTTTCCCGTCCATATCATTCTCCATGGTTAACCACATAAAGAACACATTTTTTTTTTTTTTTTTTTTTTCGTTTAGTTGAATGACCTATAAAATCGCCATGAAAAATATTCCATTGTTATCAAATATCCCAAAAGATAATTTAAAACAAGATTGAGACATCGGTGAAAATACATGCCAAAGCTTTAATGTATTCAATTATATATATATATATATATATATATATATATATATATATATATATATATATATATATAAACATTTATAACTTAAAATGAATAAGAATTTGACCAAATTTATTTTTAAAAAAATATTAGAATATAATATCAGAAATACTAACAAATATCTGACTTACTAAAATCGTCTGAAGTTTCAAAAATTCCGTAGAACGAAAGATTGATTTTTTTATAAATGCAAAGACTTCTTCAGACATATATATATATATTTTTAAAAAAATGCTTATTCAGTTTAAATTTTGCTTTTAAAACTTTTCTAATTATTCTTTGCTCAACTTAAATGAGCACAACTTCAAAGTGTCCGACGGATCAATGTCTGAAATTTTGGTGAATTAGCTGTTTTTGATGAATCTTTGTTCAGTCATGAAACGCAATCTTGTAATGGATGTTCATTATTTTGAATCGTTGACTGTAAAATATTCACATATGTATTGTCACAAACGTTAGTATCGTATCCCTTAGTACACATAAGGCGGATAGTTTACATTCCTATTTTGCACTGTTATTTCTGTGTCCAACTATTATTATGTAATATTCTCATTTCCATTTCATTGACGTAAGAATTAAAAAATACATATAAATATGATTTAATACTGAAATTACAAGCTAGTATTTGTCACTAAATATATTTAAAAAATGTAATTGTTTCGAAAACTTAACTTCAATATATTTTTTTAATCTATGAATTAGTCAGTTAAAAGAGTTTTTCAAATATAATTAACACCTGTTATCTTGCTTCACAATCAGGCAGATAACAATATGCACTTGATTGTTATTTTTCCTATATACAGGGTGTTTATAAAGTCCTGGACCCATTTTGATGTTTAATAACTCATAAAATAATAAAGATAGATTTAAATTAATAACATAAATGGTTAAATAGACTCAAAAAGTTTCATGACCCTTGTCAATGAACTTCCACGTGTGCCCCCTTCGTCGCACGGAGAATATCGAGTCGATAGTCAATTTCACGCCAGGTAGCGACAAGCATGTCGGCATCCACAGAGCCATTTGCGCACATTATGGCGATTAACAATGCCAGAAACATGAAAGGATGCTTCCTCGGAGAACATTATGCTCTTCAGAAAATAAGCAGCATCTTCTATCCTCCTTAGCATATCTGTTGCAAAGGCCATCCTCCTAGGCCTATCGTTCGGTTCCAAAACTTGAGCAATTTGAACTTTGTATGCATGCAGTCTTAATTTTTTCTTAATAACCTTGTACACCGTCGAAATTGGCATATCCAATTCTGTTGCCGCTGATCTCACAGATATTCTAGGATTGTGTAAAAATCTCTCTGACACGCTCAACATCAAAATCACTTATGCAAGGACGTCTGGAACTTTTCTTATCTTCGATACTTCTCTATGAACCACCATAAAATCTGTGCTTTCTCTTGTGGTGTATGCATTCTCCTTAATATCCGCTCGAATAAAACATCACATACAAAAGTACTAGATAGAACAAACACATCAAAAGTAAACATAACATTGCAATAGTTGCCAAAAACAAAAGAGAGAAAAATGCAATTAATAATCAGACAATATTTAGAAAAGTACAGATATTTAGACTGGAAAATGAAATTATCTGAAATTAACCACACGCGCAGACGATATTTACAAAAGTAAAAATATTCAAACTAGAAAAGGAAAATATATGAGTTATTCCATCAATAAATGCCATAAGTTTGTTTATATCTTTATTATTTTACGAGTTATTAAACATCAAAATGGGTCCAGGACTTTATAAACACCCTGTATATGGGCGCGTTTAATCCGTAACTGTCTTATTTTCTATATTATCTAATTAGATATTTTCTTGCTTGAAAGTAGGTTAATACAGATGATTTAATTAAAATTCTTATTAAAACACATGAAATATTTCTGGAATAAAAAAAATTGTATAATAAATAAGGGAATAAAATTATGGATATTTTTAAACATGCACATTAAAAATGTCATCTTATTAAATACTATGCAATTTTTTAATTTTTTGCAATTTCTGTATAAATGTGCTCAGACACATAGTAGTTCAGAAGATACCAAATTGTGTGTACAATAAATATACCCCATTTTATTTGCGAAATTCTGGAAGTATTATAGGTTTTGAATCGCAATGGTAGGATAAGATAATTTTCGGAGAATACTACAAATATTTTGTTTTTAAACAGAACATATCAAGTTTTATCTTTCTGAAAGACTGCGCAATTAAAAGAGACTCTTAAAATTGCATAAATCTTCTTTTATTTTTAACGTTTACAATTTGAATATTTATTTTTATATTTAGATGTTGATATAAAAATTATTTTAAATTTATTTTTACATAATTTACGTTTTATTTGAACATTTACGAAGTGGTCACTATATTACCTTATGATACTGCATTTTTGAAAGTGTTTGAAAGACTTGACTATGACCAGCAAATTGAAATATTGGATTTCAAGTTAATGTTTGAAAGTTCTGACTATAAAAAATGTTAAATTCACAGTCTTTAACGTCATTGTCCTAATATCTTAGTATCTGGTCATATAACAACTGCAAATGCTGTTTATTTTGAGATTTGTCGATTTTCTGAAAAGTTAATAGCATTATATAACATATTCGTATGGATTAGGTTTCATAGATTCTGACTGGAAATGTATTTATTTTTAATATTATTATCAGATCTAGACTTACTCTTATTCATGCAAAATTACTGATAGTAACATAATAATCGAAAAAAGAATTTTTGTCAGTAACACCAAAGTGGCGCCATTGATATGTTACTTTCAGTGTCATGTAATGCTATTCAAATGAAATGATAAAAAACAAAACAAATTTATAGCATACATCTTGCAAAGTTACTTTACATTTGAAAGACTCTTTTGTCACTTATCAACTAAAAGAAAAATTTTAATGAATGCAGAATTTTGTTAAAATGGAGTTTTTAAGAAAAATCTTTTTAAAAATTATAATTAAACTAGAATATGTTTTAATGTTTTTTCCAATAACACCAATAAATTATTTATTCACAAGTATTATTTCATAAGAAGCAATAGAATTTATTATGTTATTATCAATTTTTACTAACAATTTTTCAAAAAAAGTAGTGGTGGCATAAAATTTTTAACAGTGATTAACTGTTGTTAAAGTTTTCAAGTCCACATTTTTAACTTGTGAAAGCTTTTAATTACTGACATTAAAGACAGTATAATGGTTTGACCTAGAAACAACTGAAAGGTTTTGTGTTGACAAAAAATAATTTGATTATGGCATTTGGTATCAGACTGGATAAAAATGGTTATGGTACATTTCAATCAATATCAAATAATATTGGGGAGGTAAAATGGTTTTTCATATATCAAAAGCTAGGTTATGCCAAAACATATGTATTGTATCAAAATATTTATGAATATTTATGTCATTTAAAAGAAAGCTGATATCTCGTGGAATGTGCTATGTGCAAATCATATTTTGAGAAATGTATCAAGTAAATCAAAACCGGTGACTGTGGCTTAGAGTGTATGTGCTACATAGAATTGTTCTTGTGAAGTATTAGTTCATTTGTAATGATAATGTATAATAATAATAATGATTTTATTTTTATATTAGTAGCCTTTAATCTGCGCTGAAATTTTAGAATATGCACAGATATTTCATATTTAATGAAAATATTAATTATAATTATATTTGGTTGGTTCAAAAAGGTATTTTTGACTAAAACATACATTTTTCTCGAGATTAATTTCAAACGTCTCTTATCAGATCGTTTTGAAAATTTGAAGCGGGAAACATTTAATAATTAAGATTTAACAATTTGAAGAAACTGTAAACATTTAAATTAAAAACGCCTTTAATTTGCTATTCAACTAATAACTCAAAATTTTATAGCAATGAAAAGAATAAAAATCTGAAATATTTTCAATTCATTTTAAATATCTGATTATAATCTTTGATTAATATTAAGCTTTAACATAATATTCTGTGCAAGTCCCTAAATGTTGTTATGTGTTTGTATATGTATGCATTATCATTTGTAAAAACTATTTTTTAAATATTGATAAAGTAAGATCCTTTCACTAGCAAGATAGTTATGTTTTTTAACTTCTTGCACTAAAAATTAATTTTCAGAATGATATATAGTAACATACATAGTTTAAGTCATTATAGCACAAGAAATTAAGTAATATTTTGTGATACATGCTAAAATAATTTAATCATTTCCATTCATTTACTGAATAGTCAAAAATTGTTATGCAAACTAACTATTAATGATGATGATGAAAATAAGAAAACTCTATTAAATTATACAAATAAAAATATAGTTCCATTAATTAAACATAAATTTTAAGGAAGAAGAAATCAAGGCTGAAAATTTTAATGAACTAAAAGTAATTTACAAAGTAAAGAAATCGCATTACAAAACTCAATGATAGGATTTATTAATAACTGATGCTTAACAGTATTAAATAATTTTTGAAAACACAGTTTAAGATGGGAAAATATTAATGATTTATCTTAAAGCAGTAATTTAGCTTTCCTACGCCTATATTTTTTTTCCATTTTACAATAATATAAAATGTCCTATCTTTATTGAATGAATGCATATTTTTTTTTTTTTTTTTTTTTTTATTAATGAAAAATGTTGTAACTTATTAGGCAGATTTTGAATCAGAAATTACAAAAGAAACTTACTTGGAGAAACAAAAGTTTTATAAAATTAAATATTACATAAGTCAGCAGAAATACTTGTGTATTCTAATTTTTGCTGGAACCCTAAGCACTCGAAACATTTGTACATTTTTCATATCATTCCTTATTTATTTATGTATATCATAAAATGGTTATATATTGTATAGCTTTTGTGTTGCTTGTCCTGCAATGTGATATATAATCATGCATTTGAACTGCACTCTGTAGTTGTACTGAAGCTTCAAATGTTGTAAATGTTGACTAGTCATCATAAGCTTTAATGTATTCATAAATAAAATATAAACTGAATGAAGTTATAAAATCAGTCCATGTTTATTTAAAAGTTAAGTAATAGAAAAAAAAATTGAGCCATCCACTTGAGTTCTTTTGCAATTGAATGTAGAATTGGAACAGTCTGTTCAAGCCTTCAGCTTTATGTACTCTTGTACTTTTTTCTCCAGCAAATCAAGGGGGCCACAGTGTTGCAAGATAACACCATGGAACTCCTGGATATTAAAACTTGGACCTGTGTATGAATTAAACAAAGCAAAAGCATTTTTTATTTTCTGAACATTTTTTTTTTTTTTTTTTTTCATATTTATATGTATTTATTGTAAGTTCCATGTTCATAATAAAATGCACTGTAGCCTTGTATCATTCTTTTTGTGAATTTCTTTTCTTCCATGGAAAAAAAATCTTGCAAAGCAATTAATTTTATTTTAAAAATGTTGAAATTTCATAAACATTGATGAAAATTTTTTCTTTTTAAATAATTTTTTGGCACAGCTTTCAGCTTACCATGTTTTTAATTTTTGTATATTTTGAAATTGCATCAATTCAATCATAAATGACATCATTTTAATCTGTTTTATGTCAGAATGCCAAAAATAATGGGGTGCAATAGTGGGAATTTCTTTAAACCTGGCAAAGGATGACAATTCATTGTAGCATGGATGCTACAAGCTAGTGGATGTGAAATGAATAACTATGCTGTTTAGAAAATCGGACACAATTCCATAGCTATGCCAATGATGAATAACTCTTTCAATCATATTCCAGATATGCGTCTCAACAAGGTTAATCTAGAAAACACTAGAAACCAGTCAAAAATAATATGCACAAGAGACACAAGACAGTTTAGAACATCAAATCACAATTTGTGATACTGGTAGCAATGCTTTTTGGCATTTCATTGCATAATATGGTCAATATTCCACAACTCCCCTACCTTCAATCCTAACTGAAATTTCAGACACTAATTAGACAAAATGAATGACATCTCTAATAGCATTCCACTTCACCACAATCTTTCAATGCGGAAATGCTTGAGCTTGAGTAGATTAAAAAGAAATAGCTCGAAACACAAGAACATAGAGAACAAATATGGAATTTTTTGATAAATGAAAGCAATAATATCACATCCATGATGCCCAAATATATAAAAATCCAAAAAGCAGTTTTTTGTTTCATTATTATGACATTTCATTCGATATTAATATGCTTTTTAAATTAAAAAAGCAATTCTTTATAAAAATCATTGTTATTTTATCTCTCTAAAACCACTGTGATAAAGATATTAATTTTGAAACAAGATTTTACCAAGTTAATAGTTGTCTCCGACACAACAACAGAAAAAGATAACGATCATAGTTACAATTAAGTTAATTGACAAATCATATTATATGGGAAACTTACCCAAGACTCTTTCAGCCATTGCTCTCAAAGATTTTATTTTGATTTCACCAATTTTGTAAGCACATGCCTATGAAAGTAAGAAAGAACTCGATATGTACATTCAATAAATAACATAATGATAAAAAAATCATTAAGTATTTAAATACAATGATATTACAGTATTTATTCATTGCTAAATCTCAAATGCAAACTGGCAATAGAAATTATACTTAAAAATGTTATATGGCATCACTGTCATTTCTTACAAAATAAAAAGTAGCAGAAACATAAAAATTTACAATTTAGTATTTAAGTAAAGTTTAACGATATTCTGAAATAAAGTACAGTTGTTTCATAATTTATTTTACTTTATTATAACGGTAATATACATTAATGATATATTACTTCAGCATTCTGTTAGTCACATGTTTTTTCCAAACAAATGTTGCTACACTGTATCCATCAGATACACAAGTATATATTGTTAACACTAGTAAATAATATAGCTTAGTAATAGAATAATATATAAATGCAATTTAAAGTAAACACAAATTTTTCTCAGACATAGCATCATCTGGTTACTGAAAAAAGAAGTAATTATGTTTTTATCAGATAAGATGCAACTAACAGAATGTTGATCTATTTAAATACACCTATAAACATTTGAAATTAATAAGAAAAATACTGTATACTCTAAATTAGTTCAATGGAACAATTGATATCAATTCTTTATGATAAAATCATTTGCTTATTTCAGCTTTATTAACTGGGTAATGAATTATTCAAAATTAATTAAAAATAATATGGACATAAAGTAGCATGAGAATACAGAACAAAAATAAAAGTTGTAGTGCTTTCACAATCATCTGTTCCTGATATATGTCAGAATTAACTCATAAATTACAGTTGATTATGGAGTAAACAGTCAGAGAAATTTGAGTAATTCTTACTTAAAGATGTATCAAGTGAAAATTTCTACGAACCTGGCCAGGCCAAGTAATGTATCTATTCACTTCATTTTCAATATGCTTGCGGGAAATTGCACAGTGATCCAACATATAGTTGACAGTTTTCTCAATAGACCACCTAGAAACAAATAAAAATACAAAATATATGCTACAATAGTATTTCAAAACTAGAATCAGCAATAAATAATTTTAATTAAATATATATTTAATATATTTAAAATCTTCTATTGATTTAAATAATTTTACATAAAGTATGCATATTATGCAATTTACTAGATATGCTTTATTAATTTCTTATTTTAAAGCTGCACAATAATTTTTTAGAGCATAGTAAATTTTTAAACATATTTAGATAAGCATTAATTTAGTTATTTCCTTTGTTAAATCTAAACTTTTATACCAAAATGAAGATCTTTGATTCACAAATTGATGTATTTTAAAACACATCAAGACAACAGATACATCTTTAGAGGAATCAAGATTTTAACTTGCAGTACTCTGGCCATGAAACTATGATTCTGCAGTGCTTGTATAAATTCAGTATAAATTTATATACAAAATTTTTTATATGTGATGGATAATAACTGGAATGCTCAAGCAGTTTTTTTACACTAAAAATGAGCAAAACATTTAAAAGCAATTATTAATATTATAGAACTCTTCCAAAACTTATTTTGTAAAAAAAATCAAATACTGTAAAATAAAACTACATAGAGGATTTCAAAATCTATAAAAAAAAAAAAAAAAAAAAAAAAAACAGTTTAAAATGAAATAAAATTTAACCAGGCACCTTAAGAGAACTATACTATGTTCTAAAAGCAACTTTAAATTTATATTTTTAAATGTTAATCAAAGAAAGCAATATTACTAACCCAAAAGCATGCAAACCAGTGTCGGCAACAAGACGAAGGGCACGCAACATCTCATGTGACAGATAGCCAAATCTATAAAATGCATCTACTTATTTAACATAAAAAGTAGACATTTTTCAATGCTTTAGAAAATAACAACAACAAACAAAAATGTTATTTATAATTTGTTTATACTTTACATTAGAATCAATCCAAATTATTCTCTACAAGACAAATTTCATAAATATTAGACAGATTAATTATATTGGTAATTTTCATTCAAAGTTATTAATATAACTCTTACTAGTTGCAAGAGTTTCTTATTATAAAGTCATAACATTACTGAATGAAGAGAAAGAGTTAATCATTCAATATTCTAACACAGAGTGAAGAGCAAATTGATAGCAACAACTGTCAATTTTTTATGCCTAAACCATTATTTCAATTATAGAAAAATTTTCTGTACATAATCCAGTGCATAGTTAAGAGAATATCACAGATTATTACAATGAATCTTAAAAAACTAAAAGAAGTAATTCACTTATCGAAATAAGTTTTAAAACATATTTTAGGCTTAAAATATCATCTATGTCTAGGTACAGAGAATAGGAAGCCCATTAAAGTTCAGTATTTAAAACATATGAAAACTAACTTTTCATTCTATCTTATCTCTAAACAATAAATGGAAAAGTACATAACTAGATATGAAATTCTTCTATAAATTAATTCAGAAATGTAATAATGAAAATAAGTAGTAGCAGCTCAAGGATAGTAACCATAAGGATGCTGTAATTTATACTACAAGTGCAGTGATACCTTTTGGCATTACTTATATTCAATAAAATTACAAATATTTAACAATAATTGCTTTTCTACAAATTTTTTTACACATTAGTCAATAAAAAATAATTAAATTTTTGATAAAGATAATATAACTGGAGTTAATTTAATTTTTAATTAAAAATCAATCTTAAAACGAAATTTTATATAATTTTTTCAGCATGTTTTACTCTTGCTTAAAATCTGTACAGCCACAGCTGTACAGTAAAAATAAATCTTGAAAATATAAGGGTAAAATAAATATGCATTTAAGATATGTTATTTTCTTATTTATCATGAAAGTAAAATAAATATACATTTATTTTACTTTCATTTACTTTTTTTAATAAAACATTTGTATTTCCACATTTTTAATTAATTTCCATTTATTAATAGTTATTTTTCATTAATATTCAAATTTCAGCTTTGCGAAAAAACTCCTGTAAAAATTTAAAATACTACTTCTATTTTCTGCAACGAAAGAAGATAATGTAATCTGACAGAATCTTCTTTCTTTCATGAACTATGTAACAGAATGAATGTACCTAATTACTATAACAGAAATTGATACTGGTTCAATCATAGGACTCTATGAAGAGTAACAAATTGTTTTTCACTGCATTTCTCTGAATATTGATAAGGTTATTGAAGAATTTAGATATTGCCTGCAAAATTAGATAAAATTATTAATTTTATTTATATTCTGAAAAATATTGAGGAATACATAGGTTGCAATTGAAAATGAGGAGCAAAAATATGCTTTAAAATTAAATGTTCTTTGATGGCTAATTTATTATTCGCATGAATAATTCAAAAGAAAAGTTATATTACACTATTTACCATCATAAAAATGTTAGTACAAGATATATTGGTATAGATTGCACAGATTTTTTTAAATCAGAATTTGTATAATATTTTAATAAATGTTTTAATAAATATATAATAAATATTTTAATAAATGTACAGTCAGTATAAAGCAATGATCAGATAATAGGTTCATAAAAAAAAATGGCACACTTATATGTATAATGATCAATCTTTATGGGAAATTAAATTCATTTCATTAACCTGAACACTTTTTAAATAAACGTACATGAAATATTTAGAAGAATTTATTAACTTTTAAATATATTAAGTATAATTCACAGAAACTTACTTAATATATGGATCATCATACAATCCTAATTCATTACCAAGGTATTCAGAATACAAACCCCAACCCTGTAAAGGACGAGTAAATGTAACTAACCTAAATGAATTTTAAAGGAATATTATTGCAAAACAAGGTTAAAGAGAGAGAGAGAGAGAGAGAGACATACTTCTATGTAAGCAGTGTGAAGCGGGAAACGAGATGGAGATTCAGAATATTTTCTATCTTCTATATATTTACGGAATTCAGCAAGATCTTTACATTCCATGAGGTAAGAGGCCTGTAAGATAAAATGTTATTTATAATAAAATGCTGACATCAATTAAACAAGGAGAAAAGAAAAGATTTGTAATTTTTATATATAAATGGTTAAAAGAAAAATATTCATTAATAATTAGTTTTCCTTTTGTAGTTTAACACCACTAAGTTAAAAATAGTTAAATCAATCTAGACAGATTAAAAAAAGATATTAATCCTCCTCTCTTCTATATCATCTTCTAAGCAATTCTACTCATCTATCTTAATCAGTTGCCTAGAGACAAATTTATGTATTTTGCAACCCTAAGCAATGCATATTATGAAACCCTATTTTTTGATAACTTGAACTATACATTTCTACACATTTTTAACTTAATGAGACATGTTATTATTTATTACAGCCAATTAATATTTTATAACTAATCGCCTTTGGTGATGATCTGATTCTTTGAGGATATTGATAATCTTAAATTTAAATAAATCATTATATATAACTCTATAGCATCATAAAACTGCCAGACATTAAAGATATGAGCACCAACACACACATACATTCCTCTTTATTTTTAGAAGAGACGGCTCATGGCAGAATGACATTCATGCCAGTACCCAGTATTATTTAATCAGATGCTCAGTGCTTATAAATACCGCAATAATCAAGTGAACATAATAAAACACATTAAGAATCTGCCTAATTGTACATAGCAAAGTGTTGATACTGTTCTTATATTTTATTATTCATGGAATTTGTACAGTTCACAAACTTATCTACTTAGAAAGTAGGTTAATAACAATTTTTTTAAAATTGATTTGCCCGACACCCTCCTTCCTCTGCATCAGCCAAATACTATTAAATAGTTACATCAATTGTTATAAACAAACTGCTAATATGGAATGATAAGAACAATAGTTATAAAAGCAAACAAAAAGAACCCCAAATCTTATCTCCTAATGACATGAAAAGAGAGAAAAATTTTTCCTCTTTCATTGCTAAAATATCAATTCTAAAATGCCTCAGATATCATCTAGCTTGTAAGCTAAAAGTTAACCAGAATCGATATAATAGCCAACTTTTATAACTTTGTCAAAAAAGGTCTAATTAACAAATAAATATTCAATAATCCAAAAGAAGTAATATTGCTAAAATTCATACAGAGCTTTAGTAAACCATATAATGTCACTTAATAGTCCCAAATGTAGAAGATGGTAAAATTTGTACACAGACAGTTTAAAGCTTAATACAATAATATATGTATGGATACATAAATACTTTTAAAATGTATTTCTCTTATTCAGATTGAAGCAAAAATCTAAAATCAAAGAGTTCAGTTAAAATAGATGTATTCTGTATATTTGATTTGCAGAACTAATATCATATTTGGAAGTTGAAGTTAAGATATTAGGATTAACATTAATGTTGCATTACATAAAAACTAATGAAGATAATACCAACTAAAGAAGCCAGGCAAAATATCTTCTTCCAAATTTCAGGCCATATTAAAAAGGAAGTTTGATTCACAACCAATGTGAAAAGTCTACCCGAAACTTTCTTACATACTCTTAAATATTGGTATCCCCTCTATAGTTCCCTTCCATAAAACTGTGAACCCTTGATAAGACCATGAATACCACTAGTGCTCAGATATTTATCTCGACAGTCCGATGTAATTTTGTGCTGTGAACTTGCATTTTCAACACTTTCTTTCAACCATTCAAAACCAAAATTTTACATAAAGCTACAGCTGTAATCACAAGATCCCATACAGAATTTCATTGATTTTTAACTTACAAATTTTTCATTTGTAAGTTATAGAATTTGCATTATGTAAAAGTATAGACAGACAGGCAGTCATTCAACAGATTTTGTTCAAAATTTTATATGGGTCTACACTTTAGACGCTAGAACTGCACACCAAAAAAATCTTCCCAGTTCTTTATGCTTTAGATTTATTGCATTTACTTATATTTGGACGGACGGACAAACAAATTTCTTTTGATTAGATTTGGTTCAAAATTTGATAAAATTCTACACATTTGGCGACATCACATACTGATTTTATCTACCCAGCTTAAAGTGTTTTTGATTTATTGTATTCACAACAGGCACATAATTTCAAAAATCTGAAAAATCTCATGTTGTGTTTTTTGTCTTAGAAAATCAGAATTTTTTCACATTGCAATGCTTTCTCTTTTCATACTACATATATAAGGAAGTAAAAAAAATATTAGCATCAAGTTTCAAATTCCAATCCTTTAGAAACAAATCCAAAATCCAGTGACTATGCCTTATTATCATTATTATTATATTGATAATTTGTTTATTTCAATGCATTAATAGCATCTTATTGCATAAGATGCATTTTTCATATTTCAATTTTTCTATGAATACAAAATGCTATTTTTAAATCAATCTATTTATTTATTTACATCTCAAGATAATTCAATATTTGGAACCCCATAAAATTTAATGTGTTCAGTGCATAATCAATTTCATAATAAAATGTTAAAAACTCACAAATAATTAATATCAGATATTATCTGTAGTATATCTTATAACTACAGATAATAACAAATTATATCTTATAACTGATTTGATAATATAAAAAAAAAACACTCATTTGCAGGTGAGAAATATTTTCCAACTAAAATTGGGATAGATCAAATATCAGATAAAAAGAAAATAAATGAATAAGCATCCCCCTCTCCCTCTTTTTAGACTTTTAAACAATGATCATTTCAAAATTACTATTTTAGAAATAAACTTTTATGAAATTTAAATATCATCAATAAAATAACATGAAAATAATCAATACATGCAAAATATTATTGAATGGAATTTAAAAAAGCACCTGAAGATGGTGACCAGGTAAAGCTTCATGGAGTGCTAAAGACACCATATCATATTTTGGCCTAAAATAAAAATATATTATTTGAAATGTAAAAAAAAAAAAAAATTCATGAAACAAACTATTTTCTAATTGTGAAGCGCAATAATTAAAAAATTAAATATTTCATTTTTCTACTTTTTGCAGACATTATTGAAGCTCAGATGTAACAATTAATTATAGACAACTTTTAAAATACTTATAATCAACATTTGCTAAATTAAATTTATATATTCATATCATTTGGATATCATGTAAACAAATAATCCTTCGCTTTTATATCGTGTTTCGAAATGCAACAATTTGTTCCTTAAAATGTATTTTTTTAAAAAGAAATAATTTCTTCGAATAGCTAAAATTTGAGTCTTTCAATTTAGAATGACAAAATAAAATTAAAATGCATATTGAAAAAAAATTAATTGACATAAATAACAATATAACAAATGAGGAAACACACATCATTTCATAATAATACTTTCAAGCAAAAGTACAAATTATGAAAGTACAAAAAGTAAAAAGTACTAAATTTCACAATAAAATCAGTATATGTTTGAAAAATTTTTTGGGAGATAGTTGCACCTTGGAAACAAAGCACCTTAAATCATTAATTCTTATTTCAGTATGTGCTGCCTGATTGGAGTAAACAGCTGTGCTATATAAAATAATACTCAGTAGAATATAGTAAAAATAATTTGTAGGCATAAAATATTAGGTTTGGACAAGACTCTGATCACACTTCACTTTGATACTATGAAAAGATCTGCAGCTTTTAAAATCATTTCCAATTTTGTTCAAGCATTTCACATAATGATTCATTTTTTGAAATCATTAGGTAGGAAAATGTGACCATTGCACCTAGTCTTCGGATCCAAGCACATATGTAATAAAATTATTGATGATACATCAGTTTCACCTAACTAATTTCTTTTCATAATATTTCTTGCTGGATGTTGTAATTGTCAACTCAAAGTTCAATTTTCGGTAATTTTAACTCAACAGAAAATACAACTGCTCTTTATTATTATTATTTATTTTGCCATAGAACAGGTTCATTATAATAATAGTGGAAATGATGACCAAAAACAAAAAAACAAAAAAAAAGAAAGGGGAGGGGGAAGGAATGATCATTACAAAAAAAAAAATATAGCAAACTAAAACAATTGAACTGAAATAATTAATAGAAGGTGGATCAATTTGTATTCATCAAAATGGTTTTAAAGGTTTTATTTATGAAAGTCTTGATAAAAAAAAAAAAACATTTTAAGTCATTTTAAATATTCCCAAGAAAAAAATCTAAATAAATTTTTAAAAAAGCAGATTTTCTCACACTGCTTTGACATCTCCTGCATTAACATAAAATACCCCTGGTCTCTTCCCATCAAATGTACCAGCCAAATAATAGGCTGCTGGTCCACCACTCATTGATGCGCTTGATGGCCTTATTCTGAAAAATAAATCATGTTTACTAGACCAACAATTTATAGATTAATTACTTGCAAATTGTCTTATCATAAAAACTAATTTTTATGTAAAACAAAAAGAGATGAAAAAGAGAAAAAAAGACAAAACAATTAATACAATTTAATTATTAAGTGCACAAAAAAAAAAGATAATTTTTTTAAATAATTCTTAAAATTTAAAAATACTTTTTCTCATCCTAGAAGCCCACTGCATAGAATAATAGTTTTATAACTTTTCACATATATAAAATTATATTAACAAAAAACTCCAGTAACTTATAAGCAATTATAAGTTGTAGCTTTGACGACTTTAATTTTTAGCTAATAATAAGAATAGAAAATGAATAATTGATTGTAAACAAATATTTATGCAAATGTTTCCTCAACGGCACATGTTATAAATGAAGAATCAAAGAGCCCTACATTGAAATAATAAGACATAATATATATTTGACATCTATCTTCCCTTGGAAACTTATTCACTAGAATTTAGCATTTATTTCTCATCAAATCCAAACTAAATCAAAAATTGAATGTGGCAATCTAAGTTCAATCTTCAAGAATTTTAGCTAGAAAGTAATGCAATTTGTGCCATTCATGTAATTAATCTTTAATTGCATACACACACACATACATACATACATACATAAAAAAAAGAACAGTATTAATTAAAATATTATGTTTATAATATTAATAGCTACATTAATAAAATGTGCAAGCAGTAATTAAATACTTAAAAAATAATGCACGGCAATAAATAATTAAATTAAAACTTTCTCAAAGTACATTTCTAAAAAATTTTACATTGAAACTATTTAAACATGTAAAAATTTAAACATTCTTACTCAAGTTTACTATCTGGAATTTTATTGACCACTCTTCCTAGCAATGGTTGAATTTTATTGAAAACAAGACCTTTATATGCTTCTATCAGTTCTTCCTAAAAAAAGAAAAATCAATTTCATCAACACTTTCAAGGAATTTTTAAATAGATTTTTCTAATGCAATATATTTTAATAATAAGCTATAATAATAAAATATGCAAGAAACCCTATACTGAAGAAATAATCAAAGGTATAACATAAATAAAAAGCCTTTAAGTATCATTTGCGTTAAAGACTATTAGCACATAAGTCATTACAAATAACTTTTTAAAAGTCTTTTAACTTTTGAACATTTTAATTAATTTCTTTAATTTTTTAAGGAATTTTCAGATATTCAGATATAAGAATCAATGTTTAATAATGCCCCGAAAACTGTCACAAATTTTAACTTTTAAAAAGATTAATTTAAAAAATATATGATTTGAATCAGACATTTTGAAATGGTAAACTAAGTGAAAATTCAGAAAAATAATACATAATATAAAAAAAACATGTACCTACTTAAATAGCATGTTAATTATTAGTATAGCTAAGATTCTAGAATTATATAAATCCAGAAATTATGTTTTATTAAAATACTTAAACATAATTCTTAGAAAAAAATGTTAAAAAAATATCATTATGTATTAAATATTTGTCCGTCATTTAAACATAAAGCTCAATTTATATTATACTTTTGCCCAAATGCATAACTTACTGCATCATTGAAATAGAAGTCATCATCCTCTCTCATCTTTTCAGCAAATTCTTTCACTGACATTTTAAGCTCAAGTGACTCAATAACCTTTAAAGACAAGGGTACAATGAAAAAATATGAATTTAAAAGATTACTATGAAAGAAAAATGGTAAAATTTGTTATGTAATAGTTGAAAGAATACAATATAAGTGGGGCTGCTAAAATCCAAGAAAAAAATGCTACTTAATTGTTAAAAACTATCAATAAAATTTCAGAAAAAAAGACCTAAATTTAATTCTTAAAATATTCACTATTTTATCAGTAAAAAAATTCTCAATTCCATCAAGAATTCGGCAAAAATATATTGTTAAAATACCGTCGCTTGCTGTTCATGACATTTATCAATAATTTTTTTTGTTCATAGCTATAAATTTCCTAAAAGTTGCAAACAAAATACAGTTTTCTGAATAGGCTTGGGCTGATATCCAAGTTTGCTGTTCATGAACAGCCTGATAATGATACTTGATTGCATTTGATACTTTTATAACTCATACTTTTATCTGATATTTCTGTGCTTGACAATAAAAATAATCAATTCTTTTCCTGTCGGAATGAAACCAATACTTTTTGACACAAAGGGAGAATTAGTCCTCACACTTGTGCCAAGAATGGCAGCTGATATGGATACAAATATGTTTCCAAATTGGAATTTTGTTTCTTTTGGAACAGTACTGACAATGCGCTGATTAACTGGTGGATAAGTATAGAAAAGGAAGAACTTTATTAATATATTTAACAAAGAGAAAGGCAGGAATTGTGCATTGTGCACTGTTACACGAAGTAAAGAACAATAATAGCTGGAAATGAAATATATATATTTAAAAATATCAACATGCTAATAACATTGTAGAGGCAGGACAGCAAATTAGTCTGATTATGTTCCATTTATAATAAATTCAAAAGCATACCAAGTACCTGATACTCTTTGTCTGCATGAGTTTTATGTATCTAATACTTTTGTACACTTAGCATAAAATATCAGGGTGATATAGTATCAGCCAATTCTATTTCCAAATACTCCATGGTTATCAAATAGATATATCATATATATAATATATCAATATATCATAGAATCAAATATATCAGTTAATTCATTTAAATGAAAGACCTGCAACATATAACAAAATGTATCATAGATTTTCTTTTTTTTTTTTTTTTATGATCTTTGAAAAAGAATGCCCTCCTTTTTATCCTCCACTAATTATGACTCTTTCTAAAATAAATTGAAGTTAACATCAAAAGTCGCTTCTTTTTGGCCATGCATCAGCAAAATTGTGTTTATATATACACTTAATAAAGAAAGTAATGTAAATTTATATAAAGAAAATGTACCGTCTCCATCTCTTTTAAAATTCTTTCCACTTCCTTTTTTCCAATTTCATGAACTTCTTCAGGGGTTAAAAAATAACTAAGGTGAAAGTCCAAGCACATCTGATAAATTTCAATTCCATTGGGCAGTGTAAATATGCCAATTTTGGGCCTGCAGTGCTTAAAGTATTCCTAGAAGTAGAAACACATTTATTTTTAATATCCATGATATATTGTTTTAAAAAGGGAATTTTAATAATAAATTATGCTTACTTTTTCAAGAAATTCCTTTAGCATTTTGAAAGCAGGTATAACATTATGTGAAATGGAATCAACAGCCTCAAGAAGTAAAGCTTTCCTACATGAAACAACAACAAAAATAAAGTGGCATAAATTTCTTATAGGATAAAAAATAATATTTCAAAATATTCAAATCATGTGTGTATTTATTTGGTTATTTCTAAGAAACTGATTTATTGAAAGGTTCCGACTTTTCCCCCATCAAGCTCTATAATGTGCTCTTATATTTCATGAATTAAAGAAACCAAAATATTTTTATCCAACCTAAAGCAAGCATTGACTTGAAGAACTGAATAAAATTTTTTCAAAAAATTTATGATGTAAAACAGAAAACAAAATTGCTATAAAATGCATTTTGCAAAAGTTTTCTAACTAGTACTCTCAGCTGTACAGTTGGTTTGCTGAAAATACTGGTTATATTTGATTTCAGATAAATCATTTAGATATAACTTCATGCCCATAATTCTACCAAATTATCTGTCATTACAGCCATGCTATTTTAATTGTCTTATTTAAGTGTTGTTTATAGGATTTATCTTCTTAGCCTAAAATTATTCTAAATAGTGATTTAATGCAAAAGGAATATAGTTTCCTCTTTTTTCTTTTTAAAAACAATAAGCTCAACACATCAATTATCATAAATCAAAGAATTTTTTAACAGCTTATAAAAAAAGACCTATGCAAAATATAAAAAAAGACCTAAAAAATCAAAGTATTCCAAAATCTGTTTTAGTTCAGTCATAAAAATTATTAATACAAATATATATGCATATACTGAAGACCAAACTATGAAAAATAATATTTAACAATTTAGATAAAAGCTGTTTGTCCAAACATAGTGGAAAGTTCAATGGTTTTTAAAGGATACATTTGCATATATATTTTGAAATACATGACTTATATAATCTATTAAACAAACTATCAATATCAAGGTCAGAAAATTGCTTTTGTGAAAATCTTTTATTATGAATTCTAAAGTTTTTAACCTACTTTTTCTCATCAGTAACTGTATCGGGTAATGACAAGAAAGGCTTATAAAATATACATTCTTCTGGATTCTTTTCAAGAACATCTAATTGATCTAAAACATCAATTTGATCTGGTATTGCAGCCTATATAGAAATTGCAGAGAAAATAAAAAGATAAAAGGTTGAACAAAAAAAGTTATACATGCAACAAAAGAACATGCAATGAAGAATTTTGTTAAAAGATTGTTTGTTTTTATTTGCAAATTATAAGAAATTGAATAACATGTTACAATGAAAAAAGAAAGAAAATTAAAATAAAACAAAGAAAGAAAATTAAAATAAAACAAAGAAAGAAAATTAAAATAAAACAAAGAAAAATAATATTTTAGAATTAAAAAAAAGTTAAAATCCTTTTATTCATTTAATGAAGGCAGCCTAAAGAACTCAATATCCATAACTCTTCATTCTAATATAAATTTAGTTCAGTTCGATTACCAGTTTTTTACTGACCATATTAATAATATTAATTTAATCATATACATCAACTTTGATAATCTACAATAAATGAAAATACAATTTCAAATTATAACCAAAAATAAATAGAGAGAATTCTAAATTGGTGAGCTATGCTTGCAAAGCAAAGTAATTATTTGGAAAAATCATTCTAGTTGTCAAGGAAGTTTTATTCCGTATATTTTCTGAAAATAGAGGACAAGGCAGATAACCACTGATAGCTTTACTAGAGCTCATGAGCTTTCATATGAAAATAATAATAATAATAATAAATTTAGTACAGTGATTATTGGATGGAAGATAATGAACATTTTTCCCAATAAAAAAATAATTAGTGAATGTGATATTTTTGAGATTTCTAGCAACACATACGGATGGCAGAAGTTCATTGAAAACATATCTAGAAGTTGCATGCTTTCATTAATTCAAAATTCACTCCATGTCAACCAAAGGCCATGCAGAAAGAAACATAGTCACACAAAGCAACCCCAATTAATTAAGAAGCATAAGCATTATTTGTAGAGTAAAGGGCAAAATTTTAGACCCAGTCCATTTGAATATGCCACCATTCAGTGTGTTCAAGCAGCAGAGCACCCAATCATTGTGCCAACCATTCAAGTCCATACCAGCAGAAAAAAAACCCCATTCCATCACTTCACATTTGAAATACAAAATATTATATTTACAAATTCATTATATAGTATCATTATATCATTGTAATAATATTTAAACAAAATTTACACTTGGAATACAAATTGATTATGGCATTATTTCATAAAATACATAGCAATCAAATAATAACACAATTAAAAAAACTGTTGTAAAACTTCATTAAAGAATTGTTTAAAAGAGTAAAGATGAATTAGTTCTAAAAGTCTATGCCAGTCCATGAGATAAGATACTGAGCTTTCATATAAAAAAAAATGGCAAAATAACAGAAATGGGTGGGTAATTAAATGCAAGTTTGGTTAATTAATTAATTTTGCCAATTATTTTAAATATATATATATAAGGCCAACAATTATAGAATGGATGTGTTGTTAGCACTTCAAATATAATTTTATAATATAAAGCTAATTAATAAATGGAATTCAAAATCCAAGGATTAATTTTAAAAAATTAGAATTCAGAAAGTTTAACTTTAATAAAATTGTGATTTAATTAAAAGAAAATAGGTTCTATATTTCTGTAAATAATAATAGTTAAAAAATAGTATAAATTATACAAAAGTATTTATTTCGTTTATATAATATTTATTATAAAAAAAAAATTTGTTTTTAAGAAACAATCACCAATACAAAACATTAACATCAAATAAAACTTGCACCTGATTTGTCACGTCATAGAAAATTTTCACACAAAAATACAATATTCTCAATTATTCTTCTAGTATAAAACTAGCAACAGTAATATCCTTAAATTTTCTCGCATACTCTTAAATAAAAAATTTTATCACCTACCCTTTGCTTAAAATTGCACACCTTGGCTAAAGCCATGAATGCAATGCATGACCTTTGCAAAATATAGTTATGAAATATATATGTTCGCCATGAATCTAGAAGTGAATCTATAGTGCAAATATACATTTTGGACACATTTTTTAGACTGATTGAAACGATTTAACAATGAACTATAGATATAGTCAAAAAATCAAATATCGGATTTTATTGATTTAAGTCATTGCGTTTATGAATTGTTGCATTTACACACATCTAAAACAATAGATGGACAACCTTTTGAGAGATTTAGTTCAAAATTTGATAAAAATCTATATTTTAGATACTAAACCTATTTACTAAATTTTAACTATCTAGCTATTTACATTTTATAACTAATAAGTTCATTTCGACTATTCATTATCCATATTGTTTATATTGTTACAAATCTGTAACGTTCCTTCCGAGCACGGTTAGTTCAATCACTGAAAAGATCGTTTTATGATCAGCTCTGTTGGATGCTGATCGGGTGTCTAATCTGTGATCCCAGAGCTTGTTGATAAACTTGGCGACCATTTCGTGACATTGCGACGAATTTGGCGACAAAATGGATAATACTGGAATTTTCCAGAATTTTGGCGATAAAGCCAATAGGAACAGAGATATGCCTGATTGTTCTAGAGCCTTCTCTGCCCGGCTCCGGCAACTATAAAAAGCTGGCAGTCTAAGCTGCAGAGAGTCGTGTGTAAAGTCATAGAGAGGTTTAGAGTCGCAAAACGAGTCAACGGCACATAGTTGTATCAGTCCATTGAAGTGCAAGCGTTGTATGGAGCTCAAGCGTTTGGTGAATTGAGCTGTGTGCTGAGTACTGGAATCTATTGTAGAAGCAACATCTGAGTCGTCTGAGGAGTAGTTGTGTATTAGTGAGACAATCGTCTAGTAGTGAGTCAACAGTTGGATACAGCTAAAGCGAGGTGACAATAGAGAATTGCAGGCGTTTGAAGAGACCGTAGAGAGTAGCTACGAAGATTTCTTCCTCCAGCTGAATTCAGTCTGGCTGCTTTGAGCACCGTGGTTGTTATTATTACCGATAACTACTTGTGGGCTACTGTTTATTATAGTGTGCTGCTGTGTATTGCTTGTGCGTGTCTCGGCTGTTCCTTTGTTATTGCATACTCTTGTTTTCATGTTAATAAAAGTCGTCGTACGTTACTAAGGATTGTTTCTTCATCGACTAACAAATACAAATAACCCCGAATTTATAACAATATGTTGACCATGCGAAAGCATGATTCTTTTATAGCAGCAGCAATGCCAATAGGACAAATAGAAACCACATTATAATTATTTCAGTAGCAGACACTAGACTTCTCTTTTAATATATAAAATAAAATATATTATCAACCTAATATTAAAAACTATAATACTACAATACTTTTTTTTAATTTCATCTATTTTTTCTTGCTTTCTAATTTTGTTACTATACTATTTAAAAATTAGAAACAATTAATTAGTTAAATTAACAACAATTAAAAGAATTAAACTATTAAAAGTTACTTAAGTCAAAATATTTATCTCTCATTTCTCACGAAAATATCTGCCATAATTTAATAGATGTTTTATAGATGATTGAATCATTAAAAATAATTTTTTAATATAGATTTATAAAAAAAAGCTTTCTACATCATTTGATTCTTTATAAAATTTATAAAGAATTGTAAGTAATCAGTTACCAAAATTACTTACCACAGATATTTTGTGAAAAGTCATCTTTTGTTTAATACCATCTCTCATTATTTCAGTCATCTGAGATATCTATTAAGAAATTTTATTTACAAAAATGCATGCAAAAATCCTTAAACGTAATATATTGTATACATAATGAATCTAAGACATCAAAACATTTTAAAACTGTTCAACATTTTCAAATCGCATTAATCTGAAACATGATTATATTTCATTAATACATATTATTGGAAACTTTAAAAAAAATCAAAGATATGCTGTAAATAATAAAATAAAATGCTGGTAATTATCTGGCTGGATTTAGATGTTCAGTTAATTGCAAGAGAATAAATAGTATAGGATGTGACTTAAAAAGAAACAAACTTTCCTTCTGTTTATTTATTGACATTAGTTTTCATATTGTCAGCATAATTCAAGAATAATTGGCAAAATTATAAAGTTATTCAGCTAAAATATCACCCAGAACAATTGAATTGCTAAAATATATCAATATTTTTTTTTTCAGAATATAAATGAAAGATTTCAAAGAATCTTCAGAGTTTGATTTCAAATAATTTTTAATTCTTTGCTATATTTTTATAAAATTTCAAAAGGCAAAACATACCAATGATACAATTAATTTTATACCATTTATAAAAAAAATATGCTTAAGCATGCATAATAATTCATTTAATTATAGAGAGCATAATAAAGCATATTTTAAACACAATCTCTGAAAATACAAAGTCAGTTTGTTGATTTTATTTCATTAATCAAAAAACAGGTTATAAACTAAAAAATATTTAATGCTTTGCAGTAATTTTGTTTTTTAAAAAAGCTTTCTTGAACTTATTGAATAATTTTTATTTCAATAATTGCATGAATTTAAAAAGATTCATGATTTTTGCAATTTCATGCAAGCAGGCTTCTAATCTATTAACATTTTATCATGAATATAAATGAATATCATGAACAATATATAACCAAAAGTTTATTTCTTTCTTGATTCCAAATCAGTGTTAATTATTTTTTTTTTTCTATTGAATACACATTAAGAGAATATATTGTGCATTTCTGTTCATATGCACAAAATAAGTATTTATCATATTGTGATTCATATGGGTTCTACCCATATGGATCATAAAATATTATATCAAGCCTAAATTTCTATTGAATTAGAAAACTGATATCATTTTTCATAGGCTGATTTGAAAGCTGGTGGAATGAACAAGTCTTTGGTAAATTTGACAGTTCATAAATAGAATGGAGTTTGGGTATACAATATTAAAGAGTTTGGTAATAATTTGATTTTGCCTTTCACCAAAATTTTGTTATTTGTAGCTTAGATTTAAATCCAAGAATCATGATGAAAATTGTGACATTTTATAGATTTCTCTTTCAAAACTGTGCTTATTTTATGTATAAGTTTGACACTCCCCCCCCGTCCAATCAGAAGCATATTCATTTTATCTGCCATAATTTGAAAACAGTGAGAGAAAGGACAGGGTTGCTGTAGTGTTCTATCACCCTCTTTCATTTGGCAGATTAGGTCTGACTCTCACTGTACATCTTTTGTGTAATAATCTTTATCTTCAATAATAATATATCTTTCATATAAAAATTATAGCCGTATAGGCCAGAAATTTTTTTAAAATTTGTCTTCTTTCATAAGATTTTTCCCATAACAGAAACCAAGCACTTGCTGAGAATTGGTAAAAATTTAAAGTAATGACTTTATTATAGATAATGGAGATAAGAAATTTATCTTAGTGATTTTCCCTTAATCTGTCTTAGGTTGTCAGCAGTTACAACCAAGCAAAAATAATGCTGTTCCTGTAATTATGTCAGTAATCAAAATAAGTGCAAAGATGCAAAATACAGAAAACTTCAATTTTTTCTAAAAGAAGGTTACATGACGTACTCCTTTTGTTTAGCATTTTGTAAATTTTTACAAATAGAGGAATGACAGATTTTCTGGATGGATATGGGCTTAACAGAAAAATACCACTTAAGTTTGTACAAAGAATAACACAGCTGAAACTGAATTACAAATATCAAAGACAATGAAAATAGTAACTGCTGATGATCATAAATAATAAACTTTAAAATTTTTCTTTACCTGTACAGGCAACTCCTTGTATCTGGAAAGTATTTTATTAAAATCTTTCAATGTTTCACAATTCATGGATGCAATAAGTCTTTCAAATTCAAGATGTGGCCCTTCCATATAATTGAGAGGGAAAAAATACCTAAAGAAAATAGAATTATATTTAAAAGGAGATAAGATTATTTTAATTCGTAAAATACAATTTTACAAGAAAAACAAGATTTCAATTCTTGTTAACAATGCCAGTAAACATATTTGGTAGAAATCACTAAAAAAGATTAAAAATTTAACAAGAGAAATTCTTACTAAAATAATAAATACAAATTTCTTAGTAAATGAAGTTATTTTAAGAAATAAAGAATTTGCAGAAAGAAATAAGCATATAAACTATCAGACCAAAAAATTTCCTTTCTCTCCTTTATATCACTTAGAAAAACTTTTATGAAATTTAAGTGCAAAAACAATTTTGTATTACCTACAATCATGAAAATATTTCCTTTCCTTAAAACTAGATTTAAATTTCAAACAAATTTAACATCTTCAAAAGCGTTATCTCAAAATGCTTTTAATTTATTAATAAACAAAATGGGAGGCAAAATAAATCAAACATATTTATTTCAAATAGTTTTATATCACTGAATATAATTTGAGTTCTTATTGTTTATTTTCTTTCAAATCATTTTTATTTATAGCTTTAAAAAAAAACATTAGTTTATAAAATATAAAAAGAAGTTAATTTTATTTCATCATAAAACTATTTATAAAACACTTTTAATTTTTTACATACCTCATACAAAGACATTTTTTTAGAGGAAGATGATCAATCACTATTTCCCATGAAAGGCAAGATGTGAGTGAAAAAAAAAAAGCAGAAACTATATTTATTTTTTAAATGGATGTTTATTTTGTATTTACACAAAGCATTTAATTTGTCATCAAGATGTCTTAAATTCTGTGCTTTTTCAGCATAAAAGTTTTATCATAAAAAGTAGAAAAGGATAAAAAATGCATGATCATCCAATTCATGAATATGCATTCATTAATTCCAAAACATTCCAAAACTCAACAAAAATGTGGATGACTAAAAAATTGATATCATTAAAAAAACCATTTTTTTTTTAAATTTTGAAACAGAATAAAATTATATATGCGTGCAATATTTTCTGAAGTTATCATAAATCAAGCATCAAAATTCAATTCAATTATTTAAAAATTAAAATTTCAAAAAATTATTCTGAAGTGCACATTTTTGTCCTTATATATATATGCCAAATTTGAATAGCTGTAGGTTCAAACAATCAGCCCTGTAGAGCACCTACAAACATACATTCATCTTTATTAGTAGTAGAGATTTGTTACCTAATTCACCACACACACACACATATAAATTGTTGAATATATAATCTTATGAATATGATAACTATAGCAATTTTAATTGAATTTGAATAGGTGTGAGAGCTATTTCTAGCAAGAATACAGAAAATCTTAGCTTTTATAAGCTATCTAGTTAAAAAGTTGTGAAATTGGCATTTCTCCAAAGCTTCTTTACATTACAAAAAGATAGAAGATAGAAAGATATTTCAAATTAGGCATATTATCATCTCATCATAATAAACAGCTTATGTAATGAAAGTTTTTTACTAACTGCAACTGCTTCTAAGTCAGTATCTAAAAAGATGATTTTAACCTTAAGTTTCAAATAGCTTTATAACCCAAACTTAAAACACACTGGTGAAAAATTCTCATCAATTGTATTTTCTTTTACATCTGAATTTGACATTTATCTTGGGCTTTCCAACAGGATTTTTTTAATATTATGTTTTCAATATTGTTAAGTACTATGCTACAGATATAAAAGGTTTTGATAACACAATTGACAACAGACTGAATACTATTATTTCTAGAATAATGATGTTCATATTAAAATTAATTAACTTGCAAAAAAAATCAATTGTTATTGTCCTCTTTAATGCAACTGAAGTTTATAATACATCACATGCAGGATCTAATTAAGCTCTATAAGTTTTCAGGAAATGCAAGTCTTAGACTTCTTTTTTGTCTCCAATTTCCAAAACTAAACTTTTTTAAATCTAAATTTAATTTTTATATAAATAATTTTAAATAGAAAAAAATTTATTTTTGGGTATGTCTGAGAGAATGTGATTTTAGTATCCTGTGTGTATAATAAAAAAAAAAAAAAAAAACTTAATATATTCCAATTTTTATTAAAGTAAATTCCGACAGAATGGTATAAAAAATTAGAAAACATTGACAGCTGAAATATTTTTTGTTTATAAAATTAATTTTTTTAATTAAAAAAAACATCTTTTTTCCCCCTAGAATTGCAAAACATATAAAATTAATAAGTAATTAATTAGAAAAATCATAAGAAAAAGAGAAAAAAATGATTTGAAGTTTAAATTATACTTATTTTAAATTTGAATAAATTAAACTACATAGGCAGAGTAAATGAAATAAAGTTGCTATATCAAATTATCAAGAAAATACAGTACTCCCTGTCCTCACTTATAAAATAACCTAGCTTTTATCAATTGATAATGACACCATGATTACAGGTTTTCAAATACTAAGGGTAACTACTACAAAGTAGTTCTTTGCTAATCATTTATTAGTTAGTAAAAGAAAATAATGCCCAAAATAAAGTATCAACTCAGTCTTAATGGTTTGCATGTGTGATTCTCTTGGTATAAACCAAAATTTTGTAGCATCTTTAGTCTCAAAACCTTACATATCATCAAAATAATTATTTACAAGCAAAGAAACAAACAAACAGCATTAAAAATAATAATTACCCTTTAGCATCAGCTCCTCTGATAAAGCATTTAAGCTCAGAAACTAGGAAGTCCAAATTTTCACTTATTTCTTTCTTCAGATTAGTTTCATTTAAAATTTGCTGACAATCATTTAAGTATTTCCTACAAACTACCTATAAAATATAATGCATTTTCTTACTCATTTTTAAAAATGCAAAAAATAATAATAATAATTTCATATTCTAAAAAGCATATGCAAACTCATCAGTTATTTATTACAATCAATTTCTTCTAAATAAAGTATAAGCCATAGTACCTTCCTCTCCAAAATAGCATCTAAAGTATAAGATTCTAATTTGTCATCAAACTCATGGATACCACTGAAAGTAGCAAATTCAGGGCTATTACTCAAGCGCCATTGCCAAAAATCATCTAAAAGTTGCATGCCTTTATCATTGCAATCCATCTCTGTAAAATAATTATGATAATCTACATTAAACTTAATGAAAAAATTACCATATAAATTGACAATATAAAACATATATAGTATTCCTTTAAGTTAGCACAATATGCATATTCTTTTAAACAGAAAGACCCATATTTAATTTATAAAAAATTTAAACACAAGTAATTAGATCATACTTTAATGACAACACATATGCACTTATAGAGATATTTTCAATATCATTAAAATTTTTAAAAAATAAATCAGACAAGAGAAAAAAGTTATTTTTACAACACAAAAATGGTAATGTAAATGTAAATAATGATTTCCACAGGAAAATTTTTGTTAATGAATTAAGCAAAAGAAGAAGAAAAATTAGTAAATAAAATGTACAACTTAGGCTTAAAGGATTGCTAGGTCTCAATAGCACAACAACAAAATTGTATGTTTAGTTTAGTTATATTAACATCAAATTCTAAAGCAACACTAGGGCTATTTTGGAATGGACCTCATAATTTTGAACTGCGGTCAGATGTCAAGGACAACACCTGAACCGGCATCCCTCCTCTCCAAACTTCCGCACCACATCAGCGGAAGGACATTTGGCATGACGGGTTTAATTTGCATCAGACCCACTTACACAGCAGTTTTCTCAGTCTTGAACCTGAAAACCTCTGGTTCTGCAGCCGAGACCTTACCGCCATGCCACCACAGCCCCAAATTGTATGAATAGTTGCATACATCAATAAATATTCAAAGGGTTCTCCGTCCAAAACTATGTATGCTTTTCTCTGCTATTCATGCAATTGTTTTGCTGTGCTGCAGTAATTTTGCATTTTATTGCACTTATATTAAGTACTTAATCTTATATATTTTCAATTATTTAATTTACTGGTAAACAATCCAATGCACAAATCACATATTTGCAACACTTTTCTATTATAAAAACAACCTTTTTCAGTATATATGATCTACTTTTATAAATTTATAAGCAACTTTTGGGGATATCTGTATAAATCCTATTCCATTAAAGCCAAAATATGGAGTATATTCCCCATTTCCCTGAAAAAATATTGGGTAGATTGGAAGGAAGGAGGACACAGAAGATTCGAGCATTTAAGTATTTAAACATATTTTAGTAGTCGTTATGTAACAAAAAAACTATGTTATGTGGCATAATGGTAGCTGTCATCAAATCCATGGAAACATATCCATATATATATAAATGCAATCAAGAATATACAAAATATACCCCATTTTTCACAGTATGATTATCTAATGGTACCCTCTAAAAAAAACTGATTACCTGAATAAATTAGTTCTATTTAAAAACATTATTTGTTATCAATTTTTTTAGAGAAACAGATTGTAGCATTATTTAGATGAATAATCAGCGATTCCCTCTAAAAGCAATTTTATCATAGTATCAGAATCTAATTAAATAACTTATAAATTAACAAGCTATCTCAGTGTCAATTATTCAAACTAAGAGTTGGATATTATATGCATAGAATTTTGATTGTATTTTATATTATGTCCAGATAAACTTCATTTGTTGATTATTAAAATAAAGAGAAATCTGTGTTTACAGTACTAAGCATAACCAGTTTCTTAGTACCAGTTTCTTAAACTATAAGCTGCACCCTCAATAGATCATATATAAAAAGTATGCAAATTTTCACAAGGTCTTATTTCAATCCAATATTATGAGAAAAACACAAGCAGAAAAGGCATACAAGCTACTGAATTTAAAATTTCATTTTTATGTTTCTTTTTTTTATCATTATTAAATGCTTCATTTTCTTATTTATTTCCACTTGAGGGGAGGGGCAGAAAACAGGTTTAAATTAGGAACAAATTAAAAACTTTCCCCCCCCCCTTCTGACAAAAAAAAAAGTTAACAGAAGTTTAGCAATCCCAATTTAAACTAAATTAATTTTGCATATGCAGTAGCACTTATGGAAGAATTACATCATAGGTATTATAGAAATTAGTCAGTTATTATATATTTCTTAAATACTAGACCAGCCTATGCAAAAAAAAAAAAAAAAAAAAAAAAAAAAACTGTATATTATTGTGTATATCAGATTAAATAATTCATATACATATAAACTTTCTTCAAATTACAATTTAAAGATTTTAGTACAAGAATGTTTTAAATTATTCTGCTTTTTCAAGATACTATGGTGATTTTGAAAAAGCATCACTACAGACTATCAGAGTAACTCAGTTTAATAATTTCAAAATTTTGAAAACACATATAATGTTTAAATAAGTTTAATAATAACATCAAAAAAATATTAGAAGTTATGTTTAATGATCTGAAGTAACACAGTAATTTTTATCTTCAATTTTAGAAAAAAGGGGGGGAAAATAGAAATATTCAAAAAAAAAAAGTTCCAATTACAACAGCACAGTTTATAACTTCATATAAAAAATCTATCAACTTAGTAAATAATTAATCTGAGCATTATAAATAAGATAGAAGTAATCATATATTCAATTTGTAATATAACACAGACACACACACACAATTTTTTTTTTTTTTAACTAGATGTCAACTAAAGAAAAAAAAAAATCAAAAATGGCAACAGAAAATCTAAGGATAAAAAAGTTCTAGTTTATTAATAATAATATAGAAATAATAGCACAAGAAAATTTCCATAGGGTAAGGTAACAATATTTAATAACGAAATTAAACCTTTTAATCATTAACACAAAAAGTTTATTGATTAATTTTTTAAACAATTGATCAAGTCATATATTTCATATAGCTATAAAGATTCTAATAAAAAGTAACAAAGTTTTATGAATTAAAATCCAAGTAACATTTAAAAAAATGTATTCCTTGTAGTTTTCTGCATGAAAATGAAAATTATTTTCTAATACTGTATTAGATAAAACTTTTATTTACAATAAGAATTTTTTTTTTAATTTAAGAATTTAGAAAAAAAAAACTTTTATTTCAATCAAAATAAACTATTGATGTTCTGCTTTCTACGTTAATTTTAAATTTGTTGAAACAGAACATAATAAAAAGAAATATTAGGGGGAAAACTAGTTGGGCTCAATTTATATCTTAAGGAATGTGGAATAAATAAATAAGAGCTTAAATAATTGCAGTATATTCTATAATTCAGAGTAAATAATCTATTACATATATTTTTTTTAATCTGACTTGTGAACTCAGAAAAATATTAAAAATTTAATTAATTAAACTCAAATAATACTAATTGAATTAATTTTTATCTAAAAAATATTTTTCTTTCATCTACACGTAATATTTTATTACAAAAAATTAATTTCAAAACTCTCTTTTGAAGAATTTTAATGATAAGTTACCAAGAAAAATTCAACTTCAAAGATAAATTCTTCCTTTTACATATGAATGAGCACGGAAGCGGATTCTCCCAATTTTATCTCCTGTTCCGGTTTCCTTTTGACCATTTTTTGATTATTTAATCGTTTTATTTCCAAGTTAAAAATTTTGTAATAACTTAAAATAATTCATAAACATGCCTTACCGGAATTTTTAATAACTCGAGTACGAAGAATTTATTTTGTAAAATAACCTGAATTTGAAAAATTGACAACTTTCGAATCGTGCGTTTGTTTACATGTCATACGATTTTAGAAGTTGTAGTTCTAGTATTGATATGCCAGAACTCGTTTTGCTACTGAATTAATATCACGCTATTTTTTAATATACAGAAAATATGAGAATAAATTCCCAAGACATATATAAGACATCTGACTGACTGATTGAGTTGCACAATAAAAAATAAAATGTTTTACAATTGATACATTCTTGAAATAATAATGTTTTGATATAAATTTTTATTGTTAAAATATACTATGGTATCTGGCATCACTCTCTAAGGCCAGCGGTAAATGTTTGTAAAGTTTGTGTTTTATCACGTGTGAACTAAATATTCTAATATTAACATTAAAATTTTTTAAATTATAAAATGCGTCCATTAACTGATGAAGAAACTCGAAGCCTGTTTGAAAAATTGGCCAAATAGTAAGTATAAGTACAAAATTAAATATTATTACAATTTATTGAATATTTTATATAAGAAAATGTTGTTATAGTAAAATGTTTTCTGGGAAATATTACATTTATAAAAAAAATAATAACTAGGTACTTGAATCATAAATTATGGAAAAAGTGGCATATTTTTAATATTTCAAGAATTCTAATTTTTTTTTTTTCTGAAATATGATATTTTTGATAATAATAATTATTATTATTTTTACTTCTGATTATTCTTAACTAAATAATCTTCTTCCTACTTAATTGTTGTTAAAGGACAAGCTCTTTGCTTTGATAATTATCTAAAATTTGTAGAATCCATGTTTTTTCTAAAAATCTGGAGCTTGTTTTTCTTGTTAGTAATGAATATGACTCATGAGGAGATGAATATTCAAATTTTAATAACCGGTCTCTTATTTTTTTTCCCTTTAATTCAAACTTTATGTATTATTTTAATCAATTAATCAAGCCATTAATTATAAATTAATAAAGAATGTCAGTAAGGCAATTTTGACATTAAAAAGATATATATATTTTTTTAATTTAAAGAGTAAAAAAATTTAGTTAGTTTACATATCTGAATCTATTTTTTAATAAAAATCCTAAATATTGACTAGGAAGTGATGATATTCGAAGTAAAGCAATACACTGTTATTTCTAATTTTAATTAATTTTTATGTGCAAATATTAATTTTTATGGCTTTTTTTTATTATTAGTATTGGTGAAAACATAAAAATTTTGATTGACAGACCAGATGGTGTCTATTGCTTCAGATTGCATCGAGATCGAGTTTTTTATATAAGGTAAGTTCTGATTGCCTACATTTTAAATCTCTGTTATTGAACAACTCAGCTGGATGAAAAACTGTGCGCATGTAACAAAAGGTTACTTACATGCAATTGAATTGTTTTATTTTTTTAAAAGTATTGTAAAAATTGTATTTTGTATTTTTAGTGAAACAAACATGAAACTTGCTTGCAATATTCCAAGGAAAGACCTCTTAAGTTTTGGTACTTGCTTTGGGAAGTTTTCAAAGAACGAAAAATTTAAACTGCATATCACTGCATTAGATTATATTGCTCCATATGCAAAGGTAAATTTGTATAATTTGATATTACTGTACTAGCATAAAACAATATGTTATAATGTAATTTACTATTGAAGGTTTTAGCCTATATAAAGTCAATGTAAGCAAAAAATGCAATTTTTTTTAATTATCATCTCTATTTTTAATTGATTATATTCATTATTTTAACATTTATTTTTGCAATTCAGTAAATAAAATTTACATCTTCTGTTTTTTTTATTATTATTATTATTTATTTATTTATTATAAATATTGTAAATAATAGCTAATATTCTTTTCCTAATAGCACAAAATTTGGCTGAAGCCTAATGCAGAACAGCAGTTCCTGTATGGACATAATATTATAAAAACAGGTCTAGCAAGAATATCCGAAAATACTTTAAAGTACCAGGGTGTAGTTGTCTACTCCATGAATGATGTTCCACTGGTAATAATTCATTTTTTTCTTAAAGATATGTCGCTTCATTTTAAGAATAATAAATTCTAGTTTTTACTATTTATATTATTGCAATGACTTATGACAAATATTTGTGTGGGAAGTAGGCAGTTTTGGAACTTTGTTCGAGAGGTAGTGGAAAATTTTTAGGAAATTCACTCCCACCCTTGCCAAAATTGTAAAATGCAGACAACTGCTTTGAAATTCAGTTTTTGGAATTGGCTGAACAATTCACTTTTTATGAAACTTTGTAAGCTTTGCAATTTTTTTATATATTGTTTGAGCTATATTGCAGTTAAAATATATAAGCAACTTTTTTCACTCATTTGTAATTGTAAAAAGTGTCTATAAATTAATTATTGTTATTCAATAAATGTATATCATCCTGTATACCTTTTTTTCCAAGCCAAAGATGTAACAATATGTAATTGCAGCCAAACTTGTATATGTTCAATAATTTCCAATTAAGCAAACTGACATAATTAAATTATAGTAAATTCTTATGTATTCAAATCCTTTAAAACTAAGTCTATCCAGAGCAGTGATATTACATTTGTTAAGTATAAATTTACTAAATTAATTAAAAAGTTAACAAATTCATGGATAATTTATCGTCTATCATAATTAACATTTTATTATTTCTTGTAATTGAGGTTTCTTAATCCCACAGATAAATCCATGAGTCAAGGACCCAAGTTAAAAGAAATATTTGACATCTAAAGAAAATATCTTGCTTAGCAGCCATATGTAGGAAATAAATTTTTAAAAATTGCCCTCTCCTTGCCATATTATCTGGGTAAGCTAAATGATTGTTATGATCATAACAGCACTATGGTTAAATCCTAAAGATCGTCACTGACCATGTTACAATCTCTCATATGGAGGTATGTCCCATCATTGGAGCAGAGGTAGTGAGCCCCTTGTCATTACTTTACATACTAAAAAAATCAAGAATGAATCACCATATTGGAAGCTTTTCATTCCTGTTTTTGGGGTGTCTGCTGGTGGAGGAATATATAGGGATCAATTATCACAGTGGGCGACTTTCAAGAGGAACTATCCTGTATTTGTGTTTTGCATTGATGGAAGTTACCAGCATGCAGCTTAACAGCTATGAGTAATTTGTTGCAAACTAACAAAAAAAACTTTATTTGATATAGTTTAAGGTGCAAAAATTATTTTTGATTGTCTTGCGTATGGTTCATAACAAACATATGATCTAGTTTTTAAAAAATGCTCAAAACTCTTGACTTATGTCATGAGTTGTCAACTTGTATAGTCAGCAAAAGAAAAACACTTTTGTAAATCTTAAAACACTTAAAATTATTCAAATCAAATAATAAAGGCCAGTCATTGTTAGAACTGTAAAAGATGGGGAATTTTATTAAGGATGTTTTTTAAAGTGATACAGAGAGAGAATGTAAGCAATGGATGTGTTGAGTTTCAAAATATATGCACTCTTTTTAAAAAGTAGAGGGATGGTATTGATTCATGTTCCTTAATTATATCTTAACCTCCTAAAATATTTAACCCTTTAAACTTTATTTATCAATTAAGTTTTAAATTAATTTTATCTTAATCAAACTACTGAACTTATTTGAGCTATGCAACTGCATTTAGTCTGGTTTTTAACTAGATTTATATTACTATCTTGACTTTGTGAAATTTAGAATCAGTGGTTACTTATAGACTGAATCAAAAAATAAAATATGACTTCTGAAGTCATTTCTGAAGTTTTCTTCATAAAATATGACAAGTTAGATTTCTGTTTATTTTTTTAGGGATTTGGAGTAGCTGCAAAATCTGCGGAAGAAACACGCACAGCAGATCCTTTATCTGTCATTGTGTTCCATCAGGCAGATATTGGTGAATATATACGAAATGAAGAACATTTATCATAATTAATGTTTTCAAAACTTTCATTTGTACATACTGCTGTAAAAATAAACATATTGTTTGTGTTAAAGCTATTTGTTTTGAGTTTTTATTTTATAATTTATATGAAATTATATATTGCTGAGAATAAAAACTAATATTAATTTTACATCAGATGGAATCTGATTTGCATAATTAATTTTATTACTGAGAAATATTTATAACTGTAATCTTGGATCAGCATCATATAAAATGCAATATATATGTTTTATTTGCATATCATAATATATTTTTTATGCTTTGTCAAGATTGAATTATTAGAGGTGGAAGATTTGTGATAATTTATATCTCATTATGTTTGAACATCTTTTAAAAAATGAATTTTTGTTATAATTAAAAATTGTTCTCTTATTTATAAACATGTTTTGAAAAATTACCCATTGAACCCTTAAACCATTGCACCTCTATGTCTAACAAGTCTAATTTTCTGTAAAAACCAGCAGTTAGGTGCTTGCATTTGACATTGCAATTTGCACAAACCAGTAATCCACAATTTCCAATTGTCATCAAAATTCTCACAAATTCCAAGATCAACTTCACTTAAAATTGTGTTTGAGAACATATTGTATAAGAAATTATGCTGCCTCTGAGTTAAACTGCTTGAAGAACACAAAAAGAAAAGCCAGCTTTGAAAATTTTTTCCTGTTAAAGTGAAGAGTTCTTAAGTCATATTTTAACAAACAATAAGGCTTGTTTGTCTTACTTAATTCAAAGAGGAAACAACATGTGTCTTCATTTAAAGACACGCATTATTTTGACTTTTTACCAAAAGGTGCAACAGTAAATTGCATCCTATTATAAAATTCTAAGAAAATTAGCCGGTGGATCCAGAACAAATGATACAGAATGCTATCAAATATACTGGTTTATAATAAGATGAAATCTTTTAGGTGGGAAGTAAACACTTATATGTTATACAGTTCAGATTTTGAGCCTTGCAGTTACTGTCTTTTGTCATCAGATTGCTTTGTAGGAGACAGATTTATAGGATACATGAGGGGAAAAAAATGAAAACTTAAGTAGCAGAGATCCATGGAGAAGAAATGCAAAAAAAAAAAAAAATGTTATTATGATAAGTTAATTATATTAATTAAGAATTGTTGGGAAAAAAATTGAACTTTTACTATTAAAATTTTCAAGTTTTTTTAAATTTCAAAATGAGCCTTAATTAAGCTTCAAGCAAAATGTTTTATTACTTGTGCCTATTTATATCAAAATATTCAATGTATTGGGTTAAGTTTTTAAACAGCTATTAATATATATTTAAAAGCTTAATACTTGCTTATGTTCTTTATAATCTTCATTAAATTTTTTAATTGCATCGTCATGCATTAAATACTTTGATATAAGTGGTTCAGGGAATAAACCACTATGCTTAAAAAAGGTAAGAGTATGTACTGTACTGAATTATGGAATAAAATATTGTGCAATGTTGTATTTATCAAATTACACATTGAAGTATGCTTAAAACTCAAAAATACTTAAATTGGCCTTTCTTACATGCGTAAAAGTCCAATCCACAGAGAAATGGAAAGATTTGCTTCAGGTTCCTGAATCATATTTATCCTCCATCATTACAATCATTTTTTAAAATTGGAATGGCAATTTCATAATTTAGGCCATATGATCAAGAGTGAAATACAGATTGCATATGCAAATTACCATCTTCTTTACAATCTGAAAAAATGATTTGGTTAAAGTATGCCTAGATTCATCTAAGATATACCTCTGACCTGTTCAAAGTTACAACATGCTGCTGAGTCACATTTAAACTATAACTCATGTTTGGTTAAGAATAAAAAATTAAGATTATTAGTCAGTCTATAGTATGCATAAACTAATATCATTTTTTAATTGCATCAAACAAATGCTTTGAGGCAAAAGTTTATGTTTCTAAAACTTACTTTTTAGTAATAAAATCAGATATTTTTACACAAACTATTTTTTAAATAGTAACAAATTAAATTAAATAATTAGTGGTAATATTTGTACTAAATGCAAAAAGAAAAAAACTTTCACATTTTGTCGCCCATTGTCAGTAGTCATTGGAAGAAGTAGTCGAAGGCACAATACTCTCCTCTAAATAAACTCGGCAATTTCATAAATGATCAAATCTTATTATTTTGGAAGCTGATCATTTATTTTTAGTAAGTTTAACTGAAAAAATCTACACATGAATTGTCAGAAATTATATTTTATTAGCCAAAACAATTTATTTACAATAAAATTTACATTTTGCTAACTTGTGTGTTACATAGCGGTTGAATGTTTTCCTTGATACTCACAAACACTAAAAATAAACAAAAATTTTACATTTCTCCTAAAAATTAGCAAAACACTTACAACAAAAACATAAAGCACATATATATATATAAAACACAATTATATGTATTTTCATTTCTAATAACAAATTATTCAGAAGGACACAGACTTAAAAAAAAATTATTCAAATGTTTTATTATATTACATAATTATTTCAAGCAAAAACCAACCTTTTATAAAAATATTTTTCAAATAATTCAATGTTTAAAGACATGTTTGTAAGTAAAAAGAACCAGGATTATTAAGCAAGAACATTCTTTATTAACAAGAGCATTTCAAAATTGACTATAAGAATTATAGTAAATCTAGAAAGAGGTTTCATATGCTATACATACAAGTATTTAATCATATATTTATTTTGTTCAAGTCTTTTTGATTCTTGAAAAATTGTTTTTGTAATATGCAAATATAATACTTGGGTTCTGACCTAACAATAATCTGCACAGAAAAAAATAATAAAATGGATATTTCAAAAAAGAGGGGGGAAATATGAACTTGTTTCATATTTTTCACTTAAAAAATATGAAACAAGTTATCCTTTTTTTTTTTTTCCCAAGATATGAATGTTGAATTTTAGAAAGAATTTAGAATATATGTTATATCTTAATTTAAAAAAATGAGTTATTTTATATCTGTATGCATGCAAAGAAAAACTACAACCATTAATAAATTCAAATTTACAATAGAAGATTACATAAATCTAATGACAAGAACTGGTTCATACAATCCATCACTCAGATCTCTCAATGTTTAAATGAATTCACTTCCAAAGAGAAAATGTCAATGTCACTAGCTGCAAAAATTAAATTCTGCTTTGTTGAAATATTGCTAACATTAATAGCATAATAATAGCGTTTGAATATTTCATATTAACATCTTATTTTAAGCTTTGAGAAAATCTGTCTGAGAATATTTCATATTAACATCTTATTTTAAGCTTTGAGAAAATTTGTCTGAGAAAAAACTTTACTTTATAACCAAGCCGAAATGATGAAAATATCTAAAACGGAATCTATCCTCCAGCTTTCCATAATATACCTAAATGTAAACATTCAGCATAAATTTGACTTATTTCAGATTCCTTAAATGCAGCATTTCTTTATTAAAACAGGTTCTCAAACTTATAATTAATTCCCTTTTCTCCAAATCAAATTTTTGTCACACAAATTTATGCTGTGCTATAAATCACAGATTAGTCATTTATATACAAAGTGAAAGTATTGTTTTTGTCAAAATAAGAAAAGTAAAAAAAGAAATTTTAGGAAATTTCTAGTTTTTAGACTTTCACAAATTCAAAAAACATATCTGAGAATTATGACTACCTGACTGCTATCTCTCACTATATATAAACAACTCAAAAGAATCAAAGACTATGTGAAAGAAATTTAATATAAGGTTTTTACATTAAACTTATATATCTGTATCAAACATTCATTACATTTGTCAATGGGAAGGCACTCAGTCTGTTTGTACGTACAATACTACACAAACAAAATCAACCACAAGAATGAAATTTGACATTTGGTTTTTAAATCAAAATTGAAATCTGTATTAAATTTTGGATAAAACAAGTTGATGGAAAGAGGTATTGCATATTGCTCGACAATATCATCAATATTAAATGATGAATTATGCATAAAATGGCTAATATTGGGAGAGGTATATCAAAATGTCAAGAGGACAACACTCAATTTTTCTTTTAAAAGAATATTATTCTATCAAACTGATTTAAATATATATATTTATTTTTGATTATTTTATACTTGATTATTATTCTATATTATTTTATTCTTGTGACCAGAAGTTTTTTTTTTTTCTCTCTTTTTCTTACATAAGTATGACTTTTAAAATTATTACAAATATTCTTTTAATAAAATAAATTAGATTTTAACAATCATACTAAGAACAAAGGAACATATATTTAATTTCATGTAAATCATTGACAGTTGAATAATGATTAAAATTTTTATCATTCAGTTTCAGAAGAAATTATGTGCATAAAATATATCCAGAAATAAAAAAATTTCAAAGAAAGTATTTTTTACATTAATTTAATTTGACGTATTTAACATGAAAATATAAAATGAATAGCTATTATATGTAACTAAAATAGCTGAAATAATTGTAAAAATAAATAAAATTCTTACTAGAATCAAACATTTTGGCATATTCAGCAGTTGGACTACCATAGAAATATCTCCCATTCTTTCTTTCTATAATCTCACTTATAAAGAATAATATTTCACTTTCAAATAACAGCTGGATAAAGTAAAAGGAATCTCTTTTGGCAAAGATACAACTTTCACAGGCAGAATACAATCCTAAAGTGTTTATCATATTACATTTATACCACAAAGCTACAAAATGAAAAATGGTATGAAATCTATACTCCTAATAATGAAGTAGTTGAGCACATACTTGTCGTTATATTAAATATCCTTGTCGTTCGATTGAAATATCTAATAGTTTTGAAACAGAATGATTAACTTAGTTAATTATTATCAAATTAATTTATAGCTATATTGAGTGTTACATATATTAAGCAAAAATTAGTTAAACAATTTACTGGGAAAATATAATATATACAATCAGAACAGCAACAGATGCCTAATAATTTCCTTTGGTCTCATAATGACAAAAAGATTTAATTCAAATGATTATTATGTTCTGCATCGAAATGCCATAATAATGAATTTTTTGGAGAATATGCTGTCATACTTTCAACCTACTAGCTTAAAACTAAGGTCTTTCTGAAAACTTTAATTTACATTGAAAAAGTAAAGAAGGCTTAAATTGTATTATAAGATTTTGACTAATTTTAACTACTAACTAAGATTATTAATTTTATATAATAATTTTTTGGCACAATTCAAGTTTTAAATGCACAATCATATTTTTTATAATAAAATAAAAGGGTTTATTAAACAGTACATTCAATACTTAACTCCAATAATATATAAAAGATATCCCGTCAATTTTTAATTTGAATAATTATGCAGATAAACAGAGCATTAATAAATATTTTTAAATACTTGATTTACAAAACAGAAATTAAAAAGATTGATGGTAGCATACAAACACATTCATAAAATCTAAGAATTCAAAATACTCACTTTGTGAACATACAGATTCAGATAAGGAACATTTTGAATATTTAAATAAAAAGGCAACAATGAACAGAGAAAAAGGTGATGTTATAATATATTAAACATACAACTATTAAACAAATGACATATTATTCAATTAAAAAATTTTTTTTAATCAGTTCTCAATGATTGTTATCATATGTTGCAGTTTTAAATTATAATTATTATTCTCCTTAAGCATTCTTACTTTGACATTTATAAATTTCAAATTTTGACAATACTATTTTCTAACCATCCTTAATTACTATCTACTAGCAATGCTGAGCAAAATTTCATAAAGAGATAAACTGTGCTCAAAATAGACATTAGATGATTATCCATTGTAAGCAATAATGGCAGCCAGTACAGTTGCATAATTAGTATTCCTTATTATAAATTTTTAATATAGCAGAATTTTAAGAATAATTCTTGGTGGATACATATATATTATATGCATTAAATAATGTTGCAAATTCTGGCCTTTAGAAGCTGCCATGCCCATCTTGCACAATGAAGTTTAAATATTTTATTGTATTTAAGATAGTACTAACATTCACTTTAATTCACTTTTTATTAATTTTCTTTTTCTCAATTTTTTTAAAGTTTTTACACATATTTATATGTAAATTGTTCCACTCATATAAAATATTGTTAGAGCAAAATATGCTTTTTACTTTCACTAATATGACAAAATACTAGTAAAATTACAGACAATAGAGTAAAAAGATAGATTTTGTTGCCCAGATGAAAATGTTACAAATGATACCTTAGGACTTTTAAATTAGAACTAAATAATATAAAAATAATAAAATAAAAATAATATTCACATAAATATTATTTTTGAAAATAAAGAAGTTTTTTTTTTTTTTTTAAATTTTTCTGAGCATAAATTATACATTAAAAAAAATCTTTTTTTAGCTGATTTTTGTTGTCTAATTTTATAGAAGGAAGAAATCTCAGTTGTTCTTTCGATAATTCTTTAAAATATAAATAATGAGCATTAAAACATAATCAATCATAAATTCATTATTTAGCAAAATTTATTTCAAAAACTATACAACTGTGCTTGAATTACAAAGTTTGCCTGTTAAAAAATTAAAGATAGACAATCATATTTATTAAAAATTATAATATTATAATTACTGCACATTGTAATTTAAATACTGAAATGAAACAGCAAGACACATGGAATCTAATATATAATATATTAAAAAGAATTCAGGAATGTCACATGCAGGAAAAGATCTGAATTCAAAGCAAATCAGTACATGCAACAGATGTCATAAAATATCAAAAGTCATTTATAAAAATATAACTAGCAAACAATAACAGAGTTTAACAAATCTAGTTTGTCAAAAATTTTATTCAAAGAAAAACAGTTCCCTAGTCATTACAAAAACACATTTAAAGATATAACAAGTCAATTAAAATTGTAATATAAATTTTCAAAGAAAAGGGATGCAGAATTTCTTCTAGTTCATTAAAATTCACATATTCACCAGTGGTTAAATTCATACTCATTGAAATAAAATATGATTTGACACATTTTTATGACAGCAACCAAATTTAATTTTATTTTATTTTGTTTACAAACATTTTTGTTTTGTTATTTTTTAATTAAATAAGTTCATACATAATAATAATAACTTTTTAATAAATAAGTTCATAAGTTACGAACCTACTACACATTTTATGCATTGGGATTTTGTAGGAAAAGTTTCAATCCTCTGTGCTAAAATGTATGGCTTTTTTTAAGGAATGAAATTAATAGTTATTCTAGTTAAAAATTATTTTTAAAATGTCTCCCAAGTTTTTAGAAACTTCATTTTTATTCCTTTTAATTTTTTTAATGGTAAAAAATAATAAAAATAACTTAGCCTTACTTATTAATAAATCAAAAACACTTTCACAGAAAAGTTGAAAAAAGGAGTAATTCTGCCAATTTTTCTTTTATAATCATTCTGTTCCTTATGAAAATTAGATAAAAATATATTTAAATCCAATTGAAAAATCTGACTGCTTAAAAGTTATGATTAATTTTTTAATTTACAAGAGAGCATTAAGGAGATAATTTTTTTTCTTTTAGTTTTCAATTAATTTTAATCTTTAATTTTCTAATTTAATTCTAATTATTTTTTTTTCTTTCTACTCATACTCTTTTACTTGATATTACACAAATTATCAAACTGATTCATAAAAATTTACCAAACGTCAATACAAAATATTCAGAAATTTTTAAAATGTAATGTATGATAAATTTATAGTTCTATATAGCATAATATAAATTTTTCAATGCACAAAACAGCTTGAAAATTTAAATTAGAATTACTTACTTAATATGGCTATGAAATTAGATTTAATATTGCACTTTAAAAAGTCTAACCACTTCTCAATGGTACAGAGATAGTACAAGACTGAAAGAAAAAAAATTGATAAAAAGAAAAGAAAAGAAAAACTGATTAATTCTTCTAAGACTTTCCTGTTTTACAAAGTAACCAACTTATTAAAAAAAAAAGAATAAAATTTATTTTATGCACTTGCATTAAATCAAAGTGAGGAAATGTATAAGAAAAATCAGTATATATTTTAATAAATTAAAATAGTTAAAATCAAATTATAAACATTATTTCAATCAATTCAAGTAAAACAACTCGTTCAAATCATCAACAGTGATTAAAATGTTGCATGGCAATATTCTTTCATTCATTTAAATATACAATTAAATGAGTCAAATAAAGAAATCAAGGAATTTCTGCATCCCTTAGTAAAAGGACATAAATGCCATTATGAAGCTCTATATATCTACAGTAAAAAAAGAGGCACTTTACATGCCATTTGTTTTAACAGCAATTTTCACATGAAGAATAGAAAACCTTGTAGCTTATTTTGTTCATGACCATCACTTTATAACAGAATCAATTTGAAACAAATGACAATGAAGAAATGTAAATTATTAATGCCTTATCCCAAACTGGAATGAGCAGTTGAATAAACCTATAGGATTAAATAAATTATTTTTTTGATTTATTTTTTACTAGTGAAATTAAAAGAAAAAGTCAGTAAAATTTAATATGTAATTTTTTGCTTAGCTACACAAAGATGCAGTATCTTATTTCAGCTTGTAGACAGCTTACACAAAACGGCTAAATGGCAACTTTTAATTTTCTGGAAATCTGAAATAAACAGAATATGCAACATTTACAAACTCTATAAATATATATAATAATTTATTTTTCAATATACAAAAATCCACATTTTCTTCTTACAGAAATCACTGTGAAATTCAGCCAAATCAGTGACACTAAACAATCTGTATAAAATAGTTCTAAGGAAATTAGACCAGACCAAAAAACTAAAAATCCAATAATTTTTAAAGCTCATTTTTCCTGTTAGATATAAAGAATTTCTAAAAATTGAAAGAAAGTTTAAATAAATATTATGAATAGCAATTCAGATGCAATAATAATAATTAAGTATATCCATAATATTTCATTTCAAAGGAATGTCAACAATAATAATAATAATAATATATGAGAAAGAGAGATTTCAAAAGACAACCAAATTTTGATTTAATAAAAACCTTATTTAGCTATTTACAAAAAACTGAAAAAAAATCTTTTGCAAAATTTTTTTAGCATTCATGAGTGCAATTTGATGAAATTCCATTCAATCTTTTGGATTTCTATAAAATAAAACCACTTTTGAATTTTATTTTTATTTATACACAAATAAAGAAATTCTATTTATATTTCTGATTGAAAGTTAACACTAATTAATGTGGCAGACTGATTAATACCAGCTTCCTACCTGCAATAATGATTTGTCATGATTTTCTTGGAGGTGGTGGAGGTGCAATTGTAGGTGGAGGCCCAATATTGAAGGGTGAACTCAAAGGCACTAAAGGTTTATCTTTAAGGGGTATATTTTCATATAATTGTAAGGGTTCATCTGGTGGCCTGAGAAAAATAAAATTGTTCTAATAACATAACAAAACAAAATCAGGAACCTGACCAAAGAAAAAAAACTTAACTAAACTAAAAGTATAACAAAAATATAATAAGGCTCAAAATAAATATACTAAGACAAAATAATATAAAAATATAATAAAGCTCTTTAAAAAAGAATCCGAATAATATTTGTATATAATATATAGAACTCTACCGTAAGAGAGGCATTAATTTTTATTTTGATTCCATGATGATGATGATACATTCCATCAAAAGGTAATGGATATTTAGATATACAGTGACAATAATTGAAAGTAAAAATAATAAACAAATAATAAACCCAAAACACAAAACTACAGAAAATAATTGAATAAAAATTCAAAAAAGAAAAAATGAAATTTTAATCTGAACAGTATTTTAGGCCATTGAAACTTAGGAAAACTGAACTTGTTTCAATATGCTCCAAGTGAATCAATCAACTTTATTATAGAGATGAGAAAAGTAGTCTCTGTAACAAGAATCCAAAACTAACATTTTTGGATGATTTCATTAAGCAAAGGGGTGACATCTAATCAGTAAGATGAATGCACTTTTAGAATTCAATGTTAGGCATTGAATTACATTTCATTAATAGCATTTTTTCTCCTATTTAACATTTTGGGCATACTAATTCAATACAAAACTTATACATTTATTGTTTGTATGACTAATGTGATTAGACAAAATAATTCATGGAGCACTAAGCCACCTAATTCTGCTGATAAGCATGGTTTACTGTATTGCTATATAAAATATGTTCTCCTGCTCTATTTTATACCCCATCCCTATTTTGAAGAAATCAATACCATCTGGCACATGCACAAAAGCATGCATGATTTTTGTAATTGAGAAAAGATGGACTTGTGTTGAGCTGCAATGAAAGTTTCTATAATCTATTCAAAATAAATATATGAATGAAAATTACCAAAAAGTACTGCATAGAAATTTTTATACCAAAATACGTATATTTTCATGCTTTTTCTTAAATTATTTTATTTTATTATTTTCCAATTTACTTTAAATTTGAATTTTTGGCCTACCTTGAATGTATTTGCATATAAAAAAAATTAAATTTATTAATGTCATTAATACTATATACAATATCAGAAATATGAAAGAATAATTGCTTTAAAAAATTAATATTAGGTAAAATAGAGTTCTAATTATAGAAATGCTTGAAATTAATAAGAATTAATATTGAAAATAAACTGAAAATCATAGTATGATTAAGGAATTATCCTTTGAACTTTTTATAATATGGTATACTTTTGCCAAGTACAAATTCAAGATTTTTTTTTTTAATTGTCAAATACATATACTTAAAATGAAATTTTTAATCAAAATCAATTTTTAAAAATTCAATGGAAGCAATGGATTTTCTTTCTAACTTTTAAAAACTCTTATTTGAATTAGTTTAGACAGTGTGATTTTTAATGCATGGCAAGTTATATTTAATGCAAAGAAATTTTAATGTAAATTCACAAGAAAATAAACTATAAATTAAATTATAGGGATAAAGTACTTCTTAAAGATTATAAAAATATATAAATGAAAATAATAATAAAACTGAGAGTTAAAAAAATCTACATCAGCATAATAAATTCATTAATAATAAAATGTACAATAAATGTCTTCATCTTCGCCCAAAAAAAATCACTAATAAAATTTTATATATAAATATATTCTGTTTTTTATGAATTCAATATCAGAATTTAGATTTTTCAAGTATTAAGTTTCAAAAATTAATTATTAATATTAAAAAATAAATATGTGAATATGCATAGAATTCAAAACATATATAGTTTAATTATCATGATATATATAAACGCATTAAATCAATTCTTTTTTTTTTTTTTTTTTTTACATTTCTCTTCCTTCCATATTCCCCCTTCAGTAAAAGAATATAAAAATGATTGGTAAATATGTGGAAAGGAGGCAATCAATGAAAAGAAAAAAATAAAGGTAAATACAATATACAAAAAATTATGCTACATAGTTATAAGATTCTTTATTGTGGCATTAGATTTAAATAATACAAAATGAAATAAATAAAGGAAAAAAATATACCGAGGGACTACTGCATCAGGACTTATTCTTGGAGGCACAGGTGGCTTTAGATTCTCACATGATGACCTTGTCATAATAGGAGGCATGGTCGGTGTTGGTGGACTAAGCGTAATAGGACATGATGTAGCATTTGAAAGCACTTTTAGAGGCTCGGTAGCACCTGCTGCTTCAGCAGTATATTTAATGTTTGTATACTCTCTTCCTAACTGGATGCTTTTCTGCAAATATAAGAACATTTTTAAAGCAGCAAATATAAAATCATTTTAAATATTAACTTTTTTTAAAGCAATTCTCTTTTCAATATAAATCCACTATTATAATCTAAAAATTCTATCAATATATTCAGCAACTTTTTTTAAAATCACTTTTGACTTAATTTCCTTCCTCTCGATAAGATGAAATTTGTCATGTTATAATTTTATAACTGATTTTTCACTAATTTAACAGTTGTTTTCTTTTATTAGTCTTAGGAATAGTTTTTGAAGGCAGTACATTCACAAGATGACATATAAAAGATGTATAATAAAGAATACAACATTGCATTCATGAATCTATGTATTACTCAAATGTACATAGTTGACTAATTGAGGACTTACAGAATGAACGCAATGAGATAACCAAGACAAGAAGCATAATTGCAAAGATATTTATCTATGGTTCAGGTATATTAAAATTCAAAGTGTAAAAATTGTTTGTTTTCAAACTCTGATAATGAATGTGTCAAAATAAACAAGATAAATACCTCAGATGTAAATGTAATGAACTATTTTATTTGAGCATTACAATCCAAGATGCCCTGAATCTAAAAAGACTGAGCTCTATGGTATAAGAAATAAATAAATAAAAAAAAAAATCTAACTGAAAAAAGAGGAGATACAATAGGACCAGAAAAATTCTAACAGCATTGCTTATATTAAGCTGTCACCTTCTGATTCATAAGTGATATAATTAACAACACAGACGAATACAAAAATCCCTAGAGACCGATATTCATGGATCAGGCAGAAAAAAAATCATAAAATTGACAATGATCATGAATTGAAAAAACTTCAAATGAAAAGTAAATTGGCAAACAATTATCTTGCTAGAGGAATAGCAAGTAAGTCTTACTCTCTTGGATTAGACATGACAAATAAGAAACTCACTTATTATATAGTATGCAGTCTAAAAGGAAAATTTTCCAAAGTGTAAGATATTCTCAAAGTAAGAAGTATAAATGGATGAGCTAACTTCTCACAAAAAGACTATCCAACAGAAAATCCATTTTGTTCCATCAGTGAGATTTTTTTTTTTTTTTTTTTTTTTGCATTAAAGTTTTTAAGAAAAGAATGAAAAAGCAATAATTTGCCAAAAATCATTGTAGAAATGTTTTATTCAAAGTAACATTTTGTAGAAATTTTATTATATATTTATTTTATTGTAGTATTTATTGTAGAAAAGTCTTGTTAGGAGCCTTTGTTGCATTTGAAGATGATCAAATCATGTAGCTAAGGATTACTTTAACAGAAATAAAGGTACAAGAAACGATACCTTCGACGGAAATAATAGAAAAAAACATATCACCATATCAACCAGTCAGTTAAAGAATGAGATGCTGCAAATTCAATTTTTAGAACTTCTACAAATCCAGAAAAATATGTGACAAAATGTGGCTTTAAACAATGAAGCTTCTTTGAAATATAATGTTCCAAAAAAAATATTTAACAAGCAAATATTATAAAATTTTGAGTGAAAGGTTTGGGACTATAAAAGCGTATAAAGGATGGTTAGCCTAAAATTATTAATTTTTAATATTAATTATATAAACAATTATTTTGTATCAGTTTTAATAGGAATAGATTATAAAATTAAAATAATAATAATTGTGTAACAATATTTAATAAGGCATATAAAAGTAGCACTTTCAAATCAGCACATTGATATATTTAATTAGATATGATTCCACATAAAACTAGGACTGAGCTTGAATGACCTTTAGATTTATGTAATGCAAAACTTCTATTGACAAGACATGAAAGCATTATAAAATGATCAGGTATAAAATGCATTCACACTACAAACTAAACAGTGTTTAATGTGTGGTGCAAATTAAACAAAAGATATTTAATTTGTAGTAAATGCGGCACAAATTAAACACCTTTTTGAGAAACATAAAACACTTAATAATCAGCAGAAAATTGAAATCAAGATGTTGCTTCACTATAAAGAACTTAAGTTCAAAATCATACCCTAAATTATTAAGTTATACAATCCTGCACATAAACATAAATAAAATTATTGGTTATACTCTGGTTTGTAATTTTAAATTCTTTTCTCAATATAACAAATTGTGAAATTTATGCATTCATGATCCAACATGTGAATTTTGTATTCACTACTGAAAATTGAACTTAAGAGAATATAATTAATCATTAAAAATCAGCCGTTTAAATTCTGCTTATGGCAGGCTAATTAAAGTGGGAAAATTAATTAGAAAAAAATACAATTTTTAAAAATATTTATGTGTTTTTTATTGAAAAGAGTTACTTTGAAGTATTAGTGAAAAGAGTATTTGAAGTTGTTTCCTTATTACATAACTACATCTATTAATAACAGCAAAAAATTTTCACTAAAATAATGCAGCTCTTACATTTTTAACAAAACATTGCATATAAATATTATAAACACACATTCACTATATTTGTATGTAAAAGTCACAAATTATTAGCCATAAAAAGCACCAATTACTTTAATTTGACATCATTTTAGTTTTGCATTTCTAGCTTCATACTCCCTCTGTTTTCCAAAGAAACTTTTACGGAATCACAAACAGTTTACAAAAAACTTTTAAGCTCATCATTTAAAACAGAATTATTAGTCTGGCTTCTCTATCAATATTTATTAGCATTAAAACTACTATTTAATGAAGTCATGAAAAAAATGACAACTTTACATACGTAATTTCTTATTAACATTAAATATTTAGAATTAAAAAATAGTTTTAATTCTACACAATAATATACAAGAACTTTACCTGTTCAGCTTGTATCCTTTGTTGTAAAGTATCAATATAATGTTGCACAGCTAAATAAACAAATTTGTATTGGGCTTCTGTTTGGACCATGCCAGATCTTTGGGATCGTACCATCTGGATAGTTCGCTGAATGTCTATCTCACAATCAAGGCCTAAGAAATAAACATAAGCAGACAATTACTTCTGCAATGGATAATGAAAATTACAATTATGCATTGAAAGTAATTTATAAACACAGGATATTAACAAAGATATTGAAAAATGAATCAAAAATATTTCAAAAATGAAGTTGCAACTAATAGAAGAGAGTAATTTTAAGAAAATGATTAGTAATATGAGATAGGTAAGCATCTTTCAGGTATTTAGTTTGGTTATTTATTCAAGGCTTGGGTAAATGCTCAAAACTGATAATTTATTGAAACAATAAGTATATAGAAGTAATTCTTGTATACTTATTAAGTTTATAGAAGACATATATATGAAAAGGATGAATGACTGATCCATTTTTAATTACAATATATAAAAGTTAAAAATTTATAAAATACATTGTTTTTAATATTTTTACATTAAAAAATTATTCACATTATTTATAAAAAATTCTATCAAGATTCAGAATAAAATGTTCCAGAATTTAAATGATACTGCAAGATAAATTTTCTCTAATTTGAAACAATGGAACTTAATTAGAATAACAATTTTTAAAGCCTGGTTTACATTTCAGAACCAAATATAAAGTTAATTATATACCTTGAATCAAATTATTCATCTGATTAATACAATTAATTTACATTATGAATAAGAATCGAAAAAAAATTATGTTTATTATGTGAGGTTCCACCATATATGGAGACAGCAATATCAGCTTATATATAAGTATATATATGCAAATAGAGCTTACTGAAAAATAAGTCACCATTTTGCATATTTACTCTTAAAAATAAATACCCAGGTATTTTACATCAATAATGGGTGACTAATATTTATTGTTTCAGTTAATATACAAATACAGAATTTTGCTAAACACATAAAAAATACTAAGCATTAAACTTAAATTAAGGTTCTTGTAACTAGCAAACTTTGGCAACCAGCTTGTTCATCGTAATTAATTATTGCTAAATCTTCAATTAAATATTTTATATAATTTGGTCTTAATACCCTCTTCAGCAAAATATTCTTACGCTTGAAATTTTTATAGTCATACAATTCAGACTATTTTACACCATTTTGTTACTGTACTATGTATTTCCCTAATTTTCAATCATCTCCCCTAAAATCTCTAATTTGAAATGGGAAAGGCTAAAAACTTCAACAAACATAAAAACATATACATTTTTTTTAAATTTAAATACGGAAAATACAGTCAATTCAGTACTGAAGTCTTAAGAGTGCTATAGAATATTTTTTTATACTTTATGATACATCTCAGGGGATTATTCAGTAAAAATTCAACTTAAAATCCAAAGCATTTTCAAGTTATAAAAAAAGATTATATATTTTGATAATCCTATAATGTTACAGGAAAGTACAAGCTATAATAATTTTTCTTCACTGCCTACTTGTGAAGTTCAAACTTAGTTATAAATGCAGCAAAATTTCAAAAAGTATATTAAATGCATACCTTAAATAGAAACCTACTAATTATGGAAAAATAAGACGGTTCCTTACCTTCATCTTGTTAAATCTGCTTAAAATATTTCTTTAAATTAATAAAAAATACATAAAGATTAACTACAATTAAATTGGATAATTGAATGACAATTTTTTAGAGATGATATAACTAAATTTGTGCCGTAATAATATTGAAAGCTATCACGAAAAGACATCAAAATTCCAGTTAATATTTAATTAATAATTTTAATTAAAATATCAAAAGAAATCACACTGAAACACAGGTCTCCATCTTCCCAGATATATGTCAATACCAAATAAACTAAATCTAATTCTAACGGTCTGTTCGGTAGAGCACTAGCATACATGCACACATATTTATCTCTACTAACAATAAACATGAATATGTGTGTTTTGTGCTTATAGCAAAGTTTCCAATCTTGTCATTATACCTTTGAACCACTAGACATGTAAAATTTTTTACCATAACTTCTGAAAATATTATAGCACAAAAATGCTTTATATCATCTAATAATTCAAACAGTTTATTTCTAAACTATTCGAGAAAGGTATACACTTTCAATTGAAAAAATCAGTCCTTCAATCCTATGAATCATATTTAATAAAATATTCTTAACACTCTTACTTTTAAATCAAAAAACAACTAATTCTCTTCAACCAAATCTGACCTAATTATGGAGCTTTGAATATCATTATTTTAGGGCAATCTGCAATTTCATTGTTTTATATCAAGCAATAATTAATAAAATCCAAGTGCTTATAGACATATTTTCCTAGAAGTGATCTAAAATTGTACATTTTTATAAAATAATATGCATGCAGATTTTCATTACTCAAATCAGTTTTTGTTACAAAAATGGGGAACCATTTTTTTTTATTAGTATGTCAAAAATATTTTATTAAATAAAACTCATAAAGCAGTCTGTATAAAAATCTAAAATTTACTAAAAAAAAAAAATTTGACTCAAACTATATAAAATATAATTATTTACTTCATTTAAGCCATCTTTTCTTATTAGTTGTATAGGCCTAATATTAATGATTAGAAAACAGCTGTTGAGCTTTATTAAACCAGATATCTTGCATATGTAAAAAATGTTTATCTTATACAAAACAGAATTATTCAAATGATAATATAGATATGTTAAATGGTCTAAGAAAACATTCTCATGGACTTATTTTTCAAGAAAATATTATGTCACATATTTATTTCATTTTATACAAGATGTACTGAAAATTAGTTTTCTAGGTTTAATTTGTAGTGAGAGTTAATTGAGCTAATGAAAGTTTGTAGAAAACTTTTTAAATCAAGCTTTTGTTAACATGGCGTACTGATAAGTTTTTTAATTTGAATTTCACATGGCAAGACAGAGATAAAAGCTTTTTAATTTAAGCTTTAAATGTGTGCTGTAATAACACATTTAAAGTTAAAATATGATATGATATAAAAGTTATAGATATATTGATAAAATATGCCAATGCTTTTATAAATAAACATGACATATCTTATCAATATACCAATGGCTTTTATCAATAGAAACACTGACAAAAACTAATTTTTTTCATATATGCATTAAAGTGCTCATGCAAATTAAATTTTAATTTTATTTCACAAGAAATACGATACTGAGAAAGACGCTTAAAATATTTTTTCACAATCAATTAAAAATAGAAGAAAAATCACAGGCCACAGAAAAATGATAAGTATTACTGAAAAGATATTTTTTTTTTAAATTTTTAAAATGATGTAAAAATCTTTTTGTGCTATAATAATTTTGTTAGTTCTAAATTTTTAATGAATTAAAATTCTAAATATATATATATATATAATTATTTTGGGATGCTTGATTCTAACCTCCAAAGTATGCATCAGCAAAGTTTGGAAGTTTTATGCCAAATAGTCTTATCAATAGAGTGCCAACACATTCATCTTTATTAAGTAAAGGTGTATTCATATTACACTAAATATATGCTTAAGGAAATGCTTTTTTCACAGCAAGTGTTTTTTTTTTTTTTTTTTTTATACAATAGTAAGAATGTGCATTACATGATTTATAATTGAAGCCATAAATGCAATTAAAAATACTTTAATACTTTTAAACTACCTCCCTTTAATTTTTTTCTAGAACAACTCTAAAGCAAATATTCATTGACTGTAATACTTACATCATATGCAGTTGCCATTTTCTCATAAGTTAATGACTTATTAATTGTTTTCATAGATTTAAAGATTTATAAATTTGATACAAGCAAATATTATTATAAAGATTTTTGTCTTTGAAAGAGCTACTTAAAAAGTTAAATTGTTCATTCAGATAAATAAATGCAAAGACTAATAAAACAAATACCTTGCTTTTTGATTAGATCTACAATCATGTCAATAACAATAAATGTTCCTGTTCTTCCAATACCAGCACTGAAAAATAATAAATAAAACCAAAGGTTTACAAAATAAATATTTTTACCATTCACTTCTTAAGTTCATTATGTATTTTAATATGTTCACTGCATTATAAGACATGAATGGCTGATATCAAGAATATCTTACTAGAAAATTTGGAAAGATAGATCATTTATATATATAAGGTTATTTTTCATCAATGCATTTTGCAATGATGCTTGAATAATTTCCCAAACTTTGTTTATAGCAAAGTAGTAAATGGAAGATAAATTCACTATGATCGAGACAAGAATGACATATACTTTATGCTAGTAAAGAAGCATATTAAGGGAGATTAATACATTATTTCAAAACTCGGAAAGCTACCACCAATAAAAGATCAACATAATTTCAAATAATTTAGGATAAAATGTGATATTATATGTATATAAATACACACAAACACACATGCAAACATGTATTTTTAAACAGGCAAATAGCAATTTAAATAAAATATTAAAAATTAATTTATGTAATTTCATAGAATTGCTTACTTTTTCAATTATTTTAATAGATTTGTTTACATGGTCTTTTTTAACATTAATTATTTAAAAACAATATCGAAAAAAATTACTAAGAAGTGAAATGTGTGGATAAATTTATAAAAATGTAGCTTGAAAAGATTAAAAAAAATATGAAAAAGAAAAAATTGAGAACAAAATATCTTGTCTTCAGTACAATGCACATATTACAATAAGAGAAGATAATTTTTTTGCGGTAAAGAATTATTTAAAATAATTTAAATTGCTTTTTTGGGGTAAGGGGAAAGGATAGATGTTTAACTATTTCACTACTAACCTGGCCATAATTATTAAGTTTTGACTACCTTAAAGAGTCAGAGGATTAAGTTTTGGGAATTATTATGTTAAACTTTTAATTACTTTTTATTATTTAAATCATGCAAATCATTAATGCAATTTATTTAAATCCTTATCAGAGGTTGAATGTTTAGTATGGTGAATAAAATACACTGATATAGACAAAGGTTTTATATTTTCACTTCAAATATTGAAGAATCTGTAAAAGAATATAAGATTCTTTTAGTGAAATCTGCATGTTAACAAGTTTAAGAGATGATGAATTGCAAACAGAAAGGTACAGTGGCAGCTCCTCAGCTCAAATATTAGCAATGCTGCAAAAATATTTATCGAGACTGCAATTTTTTTAAAAGCTACTTTATATGTAATTAGCCTAAAACTTTTAATTTCAGAGCCATGTATGAAGTACATTGCATTTCAAGCATATTAAATAACCAGCATATGATATTAATTCCTAGTAATTTTTTCAATAGAAAATTGATAAATGTTGGAATGATAATCCAAAAGATAAAAGTATTAAAGCTTCCCTCCTTCCACAAATTTCCATCATTGCCCAATCAGCTCAATAATGTTCTTCCAAAAAGGAATATTAAACATGATATGCAATAACTGATCTGCAACATTCATAATTTTTTACATATAATAATTAATAATAATTGATCCCTCATAAAAACTTTAATCTGAATAACATTTTTAAAATTATTGCTGCACCGTCTTTGAAAGAATAACCTCTTTTAAAAGAAAAATTCTAAATTCGAAGGTTAAAAAGTGTTGCTTTTTATCTTCAATCAGTCAATCATCTGTGCATGCAATTAACTTTCATGGACCACATCTATCTTTATGGTTTGTTTTCTGTCTTCTCTTCATATTCCCCTCCCCATTTTTGTAGAACAATAAACTTTCAGAATTAAAAAGTCAAACATATAATGTAAAAGAGCATCAAACGTTTTGAAAAAGAAAAGTAAGGAAATATGATTAAAAAAATTAAAAAGTCACATTAAAAAATAATTTCAGATAGTACTGCAGTTCTGAATGGCAGCCCCTCGATAAGCATCGTGAAATGATAATGACTCATTGAATGTTTAGAATTTCAGTAAGCTAATAGCTATTCAATAAATAGTCTCTAAAATATTTGTCATAGGTAAAATTACTCTGAAAAGGACGTTGAAAAGTTTTCTGACTGACAAATTTCACTGGTGTTTTTATCTAATGAAATATATATATAAGAAAATATGCACAGTATTTAGGCATTCAGCATTCAAAAACATTCTATATTCTTTATGATACAACAGCATATCACATAGTATATAATCAATCTTGGAGTTATACATCTGATCTTAAGTAAAAGTTTGGGAAGATAATGAGCACATATTATATAAACATAAATGAATCTGTGGCATTAGATATTCCTATTTATAGCAACAGTAATGTTATTGTATTGAATTAAACAAGTTTAAAAATTTTTCATTCAAATTCCAACAAATGTGCTAATTTTAATGTTTATTTACCTGCAATGAACAATGATAGGTCCAGCTTGTGCTACTGATTCTTGACGATGATTCACATCATGTAGGAAATTTAAGACACAGCCAGGATCAGATGGAACACCATGATCTGGCCAGGCAGTAAAATGATAATGGAAAATTGTGCGTGTTTCCGTCTGAAATTATAGCTTTAATTTCATTTTAATTTACAATCATTACATATATCTCATTATTTTGTAACTATCTTAAAAATAATACTACATTTTCCAAATATGAAGATGAAATGCGAGTTGAATTTTATAATAACTTTAAATTTTTATTTTTATGGGAACTTCTAAACTTCTATTCTATAATTTTTATGGGAACTTCTTTTTATGGGAACAATAAATCTTTTAATTTGATGTGTTAATATATTACTGCATTATTATGAGCAGAATCATGTGTTGCTTTTCCTAATTATAACTCAATATACTCTTATGTATTTTATGTACAATCTTATCTATAATTTTAAGACAATAAAGAATCCTTTTACACATTTCCAATATTTTTTATATTTATTATTAAAATAATATTCCATAATTTATGTTTGATTTTTAAATTTTCTTAGTCAAACCCCATCTTTTTTTAAGAATTTATATACAGCTCTTTAAGCAACAATTTTTAACTAAAACTTTGACAAGACTGAGAAAATAAGACACATTTCAATGCAAAGTTTGAGATTGAGGTAATTCAGCTTTAAAATACAGAATTATGGGAGTAGAATTAAAAAAGCCTTTAAGCATATTCATTCTTCCTTTTTTTACTTAAAAGATTTATTCATTGAAATTATGAACATTGAAAATAGCATTGTTATTAGATAATTCTACAATATCTTCTTATTTCTATCTTTATTGGGAAAGTAAAACTGATTTTATTGAAATGTTATATGAAAAGTCATATACAATATATTCAAACAATAAGACATAACATAAATACAACTTACAGAGCCTTCTTTTGTCAAAGAAAATTCTCTCAGTATATAATCAGTAGTTGAAGATTCACTTAAATTTTTCAAAACAAACTTCCCAACTTCCTTTGTTTGGTTTAGATCTGGCCAATATCGAGCACATTTGTTCTATAAATTTGTTTAAAAATACAACAATTAAATATATATATAACAAAAGCAGAGAATATATGCCAATTTATTTCAATTATTCATACTTTGCCTCTTTCAATTTCTTTAGTTGTCATTACAATTACTCGAGTATTCTCTTGCCAAACCATCCACCAGAAATCTGCAACAGTATTGTGCAAACAACCTTGAGTTGCAATATAATACTTCTTAGGACCATCGCCTACTGTATCTTCATCGGGCTATATGATAAAATGGGGGGAAAACTAAATTTCAAAAATCAATATACATAAAAAGAAGCAACTTCAACATTAAAAGTAACAAATCAATCTACTTCATAATTATTTTTTAAACTTTATAAAAAGTTTTGAAAAATAATGTGTATTATAATTATAATATAAAAAGTTTGTAGTGCAGATAATTTGAAAGAAAAAAATGTTAGTAAATATTACTCATACTAATTTTAACAAAGAAGCATTCTCAATATTTAACATACAGGTACATTTTGCTGCAGACTTACACATGCAGTGGGCATTTTTATATATATATACTTTTACTTACTTACAATATGTACTTTTGTGTGGATCAAGCTGCAGTGATAGACTGCGAAAAGTCTAAATGTACATTTTCTGCATGTAATGTGTTAAGAATAAAATTAATTTTGCTTAGTTTTTTTACATTAATGCTTAAAGAGAAGCTACATGGCTTTATTTGAGATGGATATAGTAATTTTAATTGTGTTCAGATGAAAAGATGGGTGGTCTGGTGCACATTCTAATTTCCACATCACACCAGCAAGAACATGTTTGATCTTGAAAGATGTGCACCAGATCTATATGCTTATCAGACCTTGAGTAGAAATTGGATCTTAAGCTTTAAAATGTTCAAATTTAATTATATTATCATTAAAAATAAATAGTTACGGTTCATTAGTTATTATGTCAGTTCCCAGTAATCCAAGTTAAAAAGCTTCAGCTAAATCAAATTTCCATAAACATAAATAATAAAATATTTTTTAAATGTTACAGAAAATGAAATTAAAAAATTATTTTCTTAAAAAAAAATAGGTGATTCTAAGTAGCTGCACTTGGTTTCCAATTTTAACTGAATAGATAATTTTTTTCAATTCTATGCTACTGTTTTGTATTAGCTTATTCCTCACCTGTATGTTAATAACAAGGGAAAAAAATATCAGAATTTCTTTTTTAAGGGGAAAACTCACCATTATGTAATTAGCATTGACATAATCTGAACCAGTAACATTGGCATCTACTTCCTTTAATATTACTCGTGTATGATCAACTGCAAAACAGAATAAAAGTCTAATAAAAAAAATAATGGATTGAAAATATGATAAAATGATTGAATGAAACAGTTGATAAAACAAATATAAAATAATTGATACAAAAAATTGTTATATTCGCAATGATTAAAAAGCACAGACATTTCTGAACTGTTCAATATTTAACACATCTTAATTAAATCTAACTTTAAACCATAGAACCATTCATAATTTAAATTTAGTTTGTTATTAATTTAGTTAGCATAATTTAAAAACAAAGAATTTGCTTTTTAATATTAATTATTATTCATTTTTAAAAAATGAATAGCACTCAACAAATTTATATAATTATATTTTTAACTATGTGTTAAAATTAATCCATTTTCAAGTTTAGTTAAAAAGCTGAGCTTAATATAATAAATGCAGTACAATATAATAATTACAAATAATAATCAATTTTCAAATAATTTATTCATAATTCAAAAGGTAAATAAAATATATAAAATAGCAAATAACTACTCTCTGTTCTCTATATAACTATTCTCTCTGTAGATTGGGATAAAAAAATAAACTTCATAATTCTTTATTAACATTTTTTTTATGAAATTAAAGCTGGTAATATTTTCATAAAATTCAAACTTTTACCAAGCTGTCATTCAAAAACATTATTCTTACAATGCATTTAGCATGTTACTGGGCTGATTTAAAAAGAAACTGAAATTAATCATCACAAAAAGATAAAAATGACTCCAAAAATAAAAAAATAAAAAAACACATAGTTCCTATTTCAGAATTTTGAAACTGCATCTGTAATACAGCTGATCCAGTCCCTCTGAAACTTTCTAATTATGAGAAACATCTAAATACTTAATCATTTCCTGCATTTTTAAATTTTATTCAATGTAGGTTTTATGTAAACTATGGAAAATAGTTACGAAGCATTATATATTTGACAAAATATTATTAGAAAATTCAAAAATAGCAATTATACTGTTATAAAGCTGTTTTAAAAAGATTATTTATGTATAAAAATAGATCATGCAAAGCAAGACCATAGAAAGAAGAAACATATGGAATTCAAAATTCAATAAATAAAGCCAGATTAATTTATCAAAAATCAGAATTTTTGCATAAAAATTAAGAGGGGACATAAATGCTATTAAAAGTTTTTATCCATGTACACAAACATTATTAGTTATAGATTTAGCATGTAGTGTAACTGTTGATACGAAAAGCTGTGACAAAAAAGAGATCGAAAGAGAGAAAACAAAATTTTCTGGCACATTAATTTTTAAAAATAATTTTTCTTTCACTCTAACACTAAATTAAATTTCCAGAAAATTTTTATCCAATTGAAGTAAAAATAATATAAAATAGTGGGTATTTCAATCAACAAGGAATCATTTTACCTGTTTGGAAAATATTTAAAAATTTCGTTATGTATACAAATTTACATTTCTTACAACATTTCTATATGGGCCATTCCATTCTTGTATAAGAGTTTTAAATTATACAGATTCAACTGTAATACATTATTTCTACTGAACCTACATACCTTGAAACAGAAAAGTCTAATAAACAAAACATAATTAAATGAAATCAGAAGAAGTGAACACTGACAGAACTATCAAACAGATTCATTTTACACTTTTAAAAAGAAATAAAGAACATTTTTTTTTTTTTTAATATGCAACCAAAACATTTAAAAATAATTACTGTTTATACAGAAAGCAATATTTAACAAATTTAAATCTTACATGGGAGAATGTTCTTATATCTATTTTTTGATCGGTTTTCAGGTTTCTGCCCTTCTTTTCTGCTGTATAAATGCTTGCACTCTTGTTGTTGAAGGTACTGCAAGTAAAAAATAAAATTAAAAATCTTTGAAAAAATATCCATGAAAAGGTGATAGAAGTAAAATTTTAAAATATATAGCAACAAAAAAAAATATGATAAACAATTTTTAAAGAACAATTTAAGTACATATCAAAAGAAATAAGATCTTTCATAAAATAAAAAAACTTCAAATTTAGATACTATGACAATATGATGAAATACGTACACTGAAAAGAAAGCCGGATTGTTCTACCATAAAGAACTATGTTTTTAACTTTAAAAATAGTTTCCATTATTAATATAAAAAAGCAATTATTGTGCACAACACTAAACTATTCATTCTTTATACAGTCATGAAACATGATCAAATTTAACATATTAAATACACTCATTTTAACATGGAGTCATAAATTCATTTATTAAATCAAAACAATAAATAAAAAAACATATAATTTTAAAAAATAACAAGAACAGCTGAAACAAAATGATTTTTTTAAATAAGACTACAAGTGAAATTTCACTGTTTAGTTTCTGAAAAGCAAATTAATATCAGTAAGTAACTTATTTTGTAACTCAATTTATTATTAAACTACCTACTGGTTTAAATTATTAATTATCCAACAATATATTTGAATGATATATTTAAATTTAATTAAATGTAATTCAAACTTGCATAATAGAAACAATAATTACCTGAAAATCAATAATTTTAAAGTTAGAAATTATAAATTATATATATTTTTGTAATTTAACCTTTGACAAAGCCTGTAACAGAAGAAAAATATTTTTGCCCAATGTGAAATATAAAGCCACAAATAACAAACCAGCAAAATTCAAACAAAAAAGCACAGAAAGAGTAATAATAGTTCCATGTATTCCAATGTATATAACAATTTTCATGTTGTGAGAGTTATTACATTGTTATTAAATCTCAGCTTTGAAGAAAACAATTTAATTATAACAAAGAAAATTTATTTAGGTATACAAGAAAAATCATATGTAGTTTCACATATTATATTATTTCATAATTTAATAAGGACACATGAAAAAGTAAATTATGCCACTGACATTTAAATAAGATCCACAATATCATTTCTTACCTCAAATTCTTCCCAAAAACCTGCCTTTCCACTACTTTGGCTGTTTTCTTTTGCTAATTGTTGCACTCTGCATTCAATAGTTGAAGCTGTAATACGTGTGGCATTAAATGGCATCTTTAAATGGACAACTGTTCCGGTGGTTTCAACCATAGGATTCTTTTTATAGTGCTCTACTAAGTCTGTTAAACTATCAAATTTTTCTCCACCTCCAACATCATATTTGCCATCCTTTAAAGGAAAAAGATAACTTATTCTTAACAATTTATTAATTAATAATTTTTGAAACATTAAAGATATTTTTTGTAAAAATCAAAATCTAAAATAAAATTGTGCTTTGTGCAAAAGAATCATAAAAGCAATATTTTACATAATTATAGTAGACTATTATAGTTTACAAAATTATAATAAGGTTAATATAAAATTCTAGAAAATATTAGTATAATTCAGCATTTTGTAAAAACTTATTTAATAAAAACATCATATGTAACAGAATACATAATAGACACACATAATATATTGACGATACAAATTTTATAATTCTAAGCATTGAAGACATACTAAAAATTAGCATTATGCTATTAAAGAAATGCAATACACATTAAATTTTAATCTAAAATATTGAAGATTTTAAAACAACACACACTTTCTTGTAATACAAATTAAAAATTAAATATTTTTCAATAACTCATTTCTGAAATAAATATTATTTAGAAAATAAAGAAAGAATTAAAACTTCCTATTTTTTTTAATTCCACATTGTTTCATTATTTTCTAAAATATTCTAATAAAAGTTTTGCTTAATTTTTAATTAATTATTAAAATAGAGATTTTAATTCAAAATTTAATTTGGTTCAGCTCATTTTCTTAAATAAGAATTTTAATTTAAACCTATTTATTGATAATCATTTCCCATAAAAATTTCGAACCACAATCATATCAAAGAGGACAAATTCTAAAACAATGTTATTAACTTGAGCAACAAAATACATTCTTGAAGGGGGGGAAAAAATCCTTTCTTTTGGTAAATTCTTTGTTATCAATAGTTATAATTTTTTTAAAAATATATTTTCACATTAAAGGGATATTTAGATAGCTATTCTTTTAAGAAAGAGCTGCTGGAATGGTTCAGAATAATAGTTGAAAAGTTTTAAAAAGTGCTATTTAAATATAGTTAGCAAGAAAGAATTGTCAATTTCATAGCAGAGTAAATTTTTAAGAATTTAGCTATTATTACAAAGTTGGTATATTAGAGTGATCTATTTCTCCAATATAGAATATAGCTTGAAAGAATTTTTCTAAAATTCAACATTATGATATTTAATTTGCCAATAAAATAATTATGAGAATGCATAAAGTTTTATAATATTGCAGGTTCTCTTAAGTTAGCATCACACTTTATATCTGAATATTTTTCTCTTCAATACATTTTACAAATAAATATAAACAAAATATAAAGAAGCATGAAAATAAATTATGCAGTACACACTTGATAACGAATCATAACATGAGTAACTTTGTCATCTGTTCTGACTGACAGTACAAAATCCCCTGGTTTGCTTTGGCTTTCACGAACCAAGAAACTTCCATTTTTTCCTTTGTCCATCAGAATTCGCTCAGCTTCCTTCCCAGACAAAGGCCCATGAAACCATCTATAATATAATATTTTAATAACTAAAACATTTATATTTTCAATATGAATGACAGAAATACTATACTAGAAATCACAATGCTTTGATCTCAATCCAATAGGATATTCGTATTAAATGATGGTGTACCTGACAGCTAAGCAATCCATAAGAATCAAAAGTTCTTTTGTACAATGTGTATGCCAATGTAATTTAAATGTATTAATAATTAACAGACTGCTTTTATCAAAGAAAGATCAAAGTTCTTGTAACAAAAGGTAGAGCAACTCCTATTAAAAGATACTGCTAATCTAAGAGAAATTTCATATTTCACAATAATACCTTTGAATATTTTAAATGTCAGAATGTTTAATTTGGATTTATCTAATTTAAAAACTTCACAAAGATCCAGGTACTTGAATCTATAATGCGCATAATGAAAATAAAAATTTAGCTAAGTAAAACTTTCAATACTAAAGAAATAATATATGAAATAGGAAGACACTTTAATTACCAATATAAACATTTCAATAAACAATTCATTAGATGATATCCTTTATTATCTGAGGAAGACTCAGTAAACTATCCTAAATAAGAATTACAAAAAAAAAAAAAAAATTAATGTTATTAAATCTTATTTGAAAACTGTCTTTTAACAATCCTTGAAAATTTGATACATAAAGTAAGCAAAAGTTATTTGAAATTAATTATCTTAATAATTTTATATTTCAGATTTCAGCAGAAAGCATGCAGGCTAGTTTACAACAATGTTCTGCAAAATAATATTCTGATAATACTGATTCTGATAAAAAGATAATTTTCACATTGAAAAAAAAATACAACAATAATAATAATGATTCAGATGCCAAAATCTGGATCCTACTGGCAAAAAAAAGCATAAGTAAGTTTTCATTTTGGAGCAACATACTTTCTACAGAGATACTTCACTGGAAAATTTCTAATGATTGTGATTAGTTTTATTTATTTATTTACTTTTATAGCCAAAAGTTTATCATGAAATAAATAGAGCAATGTATTCAGAAAAGAAAATTATTCCCACCATTTATTCAGAAAAAAAAAAACTAAAACTAAATGTAAATATTGTTCTTAACAACTTCATGTATAAATAAACTTTATTAGAAGCAGAAAAATTATTTATATAAGGCAATATACCTTTCTGTTGTAGGGTCAGCACACACTAATGGATACTTCAACTCAATGACTTCACCATTTTTCTCTTTTAGTTGACCTTGATTTTCCATGTAATATTGCACAAGTTCAGCTAAGGTAGCAAACTTTTCACCCCCATATAAGTCATAATAGTCACCAGTATTTTGTATTTTTATGTGTGTTACTTCTCCATTTCGTCTGTAACAAAGCCATTAGAATTATAATACAAAGTACATACTACAACAATAAACATCCAAATGTGTTGGAAAAAAAATCCACCAAAAAAATTTTGATACATAGTAAAAGACCGGGTACCATAAATATATCAAGAGATCCTCTTGTATGAATTTTCCCAATGAATAGATTTAACAAGAAGCAATATGTTTGGTATGTGTGTTTGCAAGGAGTCCAAATTAATAAAATATATTTCAAGTTTATTTTCATAAAGAAAGAATAAAAGACTGGTAGAAAAATACAAATGCATTATGTTGTTTCAAGTAGAAAAATGATATTTTTAAAAAGTTTTTGTTTTTTTAAATGAAAATGAATTTTAAATTCTCAATGCTTAAGGCAAAAATCTTCAATAAATTGTGGAATGTATAAAATTAGAGATAAATGCTTTTTTTTGGGGGGAGGGACAAAATTATAGAATTATTTAATGGACTATAAAATCAATTCAATAATTTAAGGCAAAAGTCTTCAATAAGTTGATAAATATGCAATTACAATATGATTTAGTTTATTAATATTTAAATCAAAAATTGAATGATATAAATTTTATTCACATATAACTTTATATATGTCCAAAGAGCAATTGGTTTCAGCCAAAATATTTTACTTACAAATTTTATCCCAAAATGTTAAAAGTAAAAAAATTCATAAATCATGAAAAACTAAAAAGATGACTTCATAATGTAGGATCCACAAACCAAGCAACTGATATAAAATTAAATTTTGATTTTAAAAAAGCATATTATTTTAGATAAATTTTCAATGCAGAAAAATAGGAAAAAACAACATATGTATTAAAATCATTATTTAAACAAAAATAATTCTTTATTATCTATTCAGAATATTAGCCATAAAAAGCATAAAATAAAACAATCCTGTGTCTTAAAGCTACCATTTAAATACCCATTATTTTCAATTTCAATAATATGCAGATAACTGTACATTAAAATTTTATCAACTTGAATTATCTATGATAGTTAAAAAGCAACTTTAATTATCTATAATTAAAAAGTAAAACATATTTTATAAAAAAAAAAAATTTTAAAGAAATTTCCAATAAAATATGAGTATGTAAATGTTTCAAATGCATCTACTTTTAGTAATAAAGTACGATAAAAGTACAGCAATCAGTTGTCATGTACAATATTATCAGATAAATATTTGTAATTAATGCCAATTTACATTTGCAATATTTTGTTTTACATTGTATACATCTCTAATATAGCTATTCACAAGACTATAATAAAAAAAGTAAAATTTTAAATAAATTTTTCATGATTGAGACATGCCCCAATCTTTTCTATAGAAAATTTAATACATTTTTTTTATACAGTTACAACAACCTTCCACTAGTAGCAGCTATTCCCTTCACCAGATAAATATATATTTCTTATTCTCTCTTCTAGACATTCAACAAAAATGTTGATTCTTGAATAAAAATGGAAATAGCATAGTAATGTCTATAGCATAGTCAAACAAATTCAGACCCTCTATAAAAGGATTTCTACATTCAATTTTTTTTTAATTTTTCAGATATAGAAATGTTAATTTTTTACTTGTTTCACACCATTTAAAAAAATCATCCTGTAACAACTAATTTACAATAATATATTCTAAGAAAGCCTAATGCTACTAACTAGGATTCTAGAAGTTTTTTTGCTGTTTCTACAAGTTACTTGATGTAACAGCATCACATTTGATTACAATAATTTCTATGATATCCCCACTTATCTAATGGGAACTTAGCTTATCTTTTTAAGCAATTTCAAGCAAATACATAAGGCAGAAACAAAATATGCAAATATGAATGGCTGAACCAAGTCTAAACTTGCCTCACAGAGAGAGTGAAATCCCCAGGATTTGATTTACTAGGCCTTGCTAGAAAGCTACCATCTAGCCCTCTGTCTGTAAGCATTTTTTCAGCATCAACACCAGTGATGTTTGGGTGAAACCACCTACTATGACTGAAAAATTAAATAAGAATTAAATCAAAAACATACCTAAGAAAAATCCTATCATATAAATACATTAAAAAATTATTTTAAGTAGGTGAACAATTCAATTTTATTGTCATTATTCTTCCAATACATAAAATGAAAATAAGCTTTATCTTACAAAAGAGTTTACTTAACATTTAAATTCTCTCTATCAAAATTTTTTTAAATTGATATAAAAATAAATTTTTTGTATTCATTAAACAATTTTAACACTAATAGTTCATGACTATTTCCAAGTTTCTGGAGAAAATATACAAAAAAAAATAACAAAAAAAAACAATGTAAAAAGGCACAAGATAGGTAAACACTTATAACCAGAATGAAAAAAAAAAGTAACTTGTTGCCTACTTTTATAAATTATATATTAATGTCACATTAAGAAATTACCAAGCTTTTTAATAAGAATAGAAAGATTAAACAAGACTAAATAAGAATTTCATCAGTTTTTATTTTTATTGGAAGTTTTTTCCTGAAATAAATATATAATAAGCAACATGTTGAAAAGTAAAAAATTAATCCTCAGAAATAATTATTTTGAAGTAAAAAATGCTCCTTTCTCTCTTCAACAGAAAGCCATTAAGAAGCATCTTACTATAGTTATTTGTTTCAAGAAATAATGCATTTTATAAATAGTTTTTTTAAATCTACTAATTTGTAACAAAAAATATAGAAATTAATGCATCATAGATAAGCATATTAGTATGATGCCAAATCCTTATCTGCTATTTACAAATTTTTTTAAGCATCACTTCATTTTTCTTCAAAAATAGCAAAAATACTTATCACGGAGCATAATAGCCAATATAATTATTTCACTACTTAATGTCATTCTAATCTGGTATCATAATAAAATGAAAAAGGTAATCTATGAGCTAATAATTTTCCAGATGGTAAAACATATAACATATTGGTGTCTTTTATTACATCATAACTAGGAAGCAGGAGAATAATTAGGTAACACAGCAACAAAATAATTTCAAGCTGACTACAATACCATAAATTTAAAAAATCAGTGAGGAATTTGAAATTAAAATTATAAAAAAGATTTGCAGTATTTTCTTTGAATCTAATTTTTGGTTGCAGTTAGAAATGCCATTTACAGGATAAGATCTGTGGATATCTCTTTATTGGGAGTATTTAAATTCTCTTATTGATATTTAAGACTTTTATTAGGTTTGATTCAATCAGCCTTAGAGTTCAAAAGGATAATTTTCTGGCTACTCCAAGCTATTATACATTAAACATAACACATTCTAAAAGTTTTATAATAAGATCAATGTTTTTTTTTAATGAAAAGGCAGAGCTATATTTTTATCTCCACATGTTCCACATTCTTCACATATATGGATCAGCTTTTCAAATGTACTTTGAAAAACTATTTAAATATGCAGCCTCAAAGCAAAATATTTTAACATTTATAAGCCAAACTCTATGTGAGCAAAACACATAATCAGTTTGGACTAGTAACATAGTATAGAGGAGACTATTTAATACAGTATGAATGCCGAATAGCAATCTACATATTAAGCTGCATCTATTATTATTTGAAAACAACATGGAATAAAAATGTTCAAAGCATTTTAATTTCACAGTTTTTGATTTATGATTAGCCTAATATTTATATTAATTGTGTGTGTGTATGCATGCAACCCAATATTACTCTTCTTTTTCTCTTTTTTATAACTCTCTAACTCTACAACCCAAACTCACATATGAAAATGAAAGTCTTATTTTACTATGATATTTCAGAGAAAATGTATGAAATTGACTTGAAAATTATTTTTTTTAGAATACAAACTTATTGCTTACAAATTACCACTAGAATTATTGTCCTGCTTAAGGTAAATTTTTATATGGAATTGGGAGTTTAAATAAGTTCAATTATCCAGAACAATATAAAATATCAATATATTATTAATGCAATTAGTAATGAAAAAATAGTTTAGTAATAGTTTAGTTTCTTCTTTATTAAATTCTTAAAATTAGATTGTTCCTACTTATTTGTTTAAATACATATTTGTGTGGTTTCATTTTTTATAATTTTTTTTTCTTATTCATGGGCAAATAATTAGCTGACTACTGAAATTAATTTAATATGTTGCTTATTTCTTTCATAATTTTTAAGAAATCAATTAATTTGTTTATAATGAGTTGCAGAATAAAAATTGAAAATTATAATAAATTCATTATTTAATGTAGAGTTCTTGAAAAATATAACTTTTATCATTATATTCAGCTAGGCACTATTGATAGAAATTCAGATCAAAATGAAAAAAGTATAAATTTTTAACCAATTAACTATTATATATTTTTTTAATAATTTGTACCTTTGGAGAAAACAAAATTATTCCATTCATTTGTTAAAATATTTGATATTACTCTATGCAATAACAAAGAAAAGAGCACATACAATTCTTATTTGGAAAGACATTTTATTAATAATTATTTAAAAATTAATCCATAATATTATCTAATTTAAAATGATATATGAATTGTAATTTATTATGAAGTTCTAATTTTCTTTAATTATTATATATGCAAATAGTTCATTAAAAATTTATTTACTTTTCAATTAAAAAAATGGTAGTAAAAATAGGTAAGTAAAAATTCCTATATTTTTCCAATATGATATAATTATATTGTAATGTTTTAAAGCCATTTAAAATTTCTTTCCAAGATAAATCTTCAAGCATTACTCACAATCTTTTTCGTGGTCTGACATTAAAAGATTTCACCTGATTCTTTCTCAAAATATTAAATTTTGCCATTGGAGAAAAGAAAAGGGTTCCAAATATAAAGAATGTGGACAAACTACTTTTCAGTTAAGTGTTATCAAAGTGTGTTATCTTGGAATTCCATTTCAAACAGAAAAGACTAGATAGCATTTTAAAGTATGAACAATTAATCTATTCTAAACTTTCTATACTTTGACAAGTAATGTAAAATATAAAAATGTTGATGTTCATTCACTCAGAAAAGGTTACAAAGTTAAGTATAAATCTAATTTCCATTATAACAATAAAAACAAATTTAAATAAAATATTTCCAGAATTTTTATGCAATCTTTTAAATCAAAATAATTGTATGTGAGGACCTTTAATATATTTTAATATCTTATTATATTTTTATTAAGAAAAGATTTCAATGATTTTTTACATTAGAATATTGCTTCATCTTATAATTGTTTTATTAGATAAAATCTGAAAAAATTAAAAACTAACAAAACGTTTGCGCAAATTTCGTGCGCCAATTTCGGTGCGTTAGAATATATATTTAATTTAATGTTTAAAGGCTGATACTGACGAGCATGGAATTATTGTAAGCTGAAAAGCCAATTACTCAGTTTCGCATTTGTGAGCACCATTAATAGAACTTTTTGAAATCAGTTCTCGCTTTGAAAAATTCATTTATAAAAAATAAATTACAATGCTTCGATGAACTTGACTTAATTGAATCGTAAGTATTTAAAAATATAAAATATTCCCAATTCATTGTATCATTAAAAAAATTGTATCGCTAGAAAAAACGTTTTGAGCTATGCCTTTTGTATCAATCTTTGCAGTAAAAAAAGTATCAAGCTTTATCCTTAAATCCCATTAAATTATATCTTCTTAAATTAAAATGAAAACCGGGCCCATGATTTCAACTTATCGAAAGAAGAAATCAGCCTACCTTCGAGTACCCATTATTCTTCAGGAAATATTCCACATTTAATATATGAGAAAGTCACGATCAATTTAGTTTATGTCAGCCATTTAGCCGATTATTTTAAAGTAAAAAATAAATTTACCATCTTACAAATACTGATTTAAAAAATAAATAATTACATTTCTAACAAGACAAAACAGTTACAGTTAAATATCAGTTAGCAGCATATTGGACTAAAAAGTTTGGCTTTTTCCTCATTTGTCCACCGACCTTAAATAAATCGTCGTAATTAGCGATATATAACCCAGATTTTTTGAATAACAAATATTTTTCTAAATATTTGTTAAAATTAACTGTCATTTCAACCACACTTTTAATTAATTTACTTATTACTATTAATTCATTTTTATTAATAATATTTTATTCTTAATTTATTAAATAAAAAGTTATTTACTTAATTTATTTACGTTTAATTTTATTTTAAATACTGTACTTAATTTATTTATTTAAGTAATGAATTTTTAAACAATTGAAATATAAAAATAAAATTTATTTAAAGTTTTTGTCTTAATTTTATATTCTATTAATAGATGGCGCCTTGAGATTGAATATATATAGAAGGTCATATGATAGACCATCGCTAATATAGATGAATCGTTCGTAAACGAATAGGTCGAAGTTCCACATCCTCTGACTAAGCAATGGAAAAGTCAGCGTCTGCTCATCATTTCACCCCGCACCAGCTCCACGATCAATATCGCAGAAAGGATTCGACGAAGTCTCTTACGTTAACTTAACGAAAGCAAGGCTTTCGTCCATCATTATCATTAATGGGGCTAGGCGCCCAGTCAACTATACTCACTAAGCGAACAGGTCGAAGCGAGTGAACGAGTTAAACAGTCGTCTCCGATATATAAGATCGGAGGTGATGATTGAACCAGCTTACCGTTTTCTGAATATATCTGCTCTCTAGTTACTCTGTGGATCCAATTGTTCTCGTTCACAAGCCATTATGTATATCCAGCTGCTATTGTTCGCGAATTGTGTGGGCTTCGCTATTCGCGTTCGTGAAAGACAGTATGACATTGCTGCTACTCTCTAGCACAAACCACCAAGAATCGCGCATTGTCTGCAAGAAGGCTGAGATGGAAAAGGGTATTGGAAGGCTGCAATATATCAAAGCAAAAGAAGGGCAGTTGGCCTTAATAGATAAAGCGGCATTGTAGGAAGATTTTTCCAGCTGATTCATGATTTTTCTCATCAATATTTGTCAAATAAGGAGGGTTGCATGGAGGTTCGATTTCATTGGGTTACTGCATCTTCTCTTTGAAATTACTGTTTCTAAGTAAGAGATTTCATAGTCTTTCAGTCGAAAGATGGTTTATTGAAAAGGTGCGGGGAAATACGTGCATGTATACAGATTGATGAAAATTTATTTTCAAAATATATTTGGCAGAAAATGTCTGCAGAAGGTATGAGATAACAGGTTGAAAGAACTGAAATTTTGCTTGTAAACCTATCTTTTTTTAGCAAAAATTATACGCTTCGGGAATATTTCACACAATAATGGTTTATAATATTGCATATAAAGTGAAGTTTTTCTGTCTTTAGTTTCATACGTTCTTTGATTTTTAAAATTAAAATCTTGAAAAAAATGTGTTGATCTATTTTTCTTAAGTTACAAGCATTGTTAGCGGATTAAATTATTTATTTGGCATACATAAACAAACTATATCATTTTGCCTGCAAACAGAAGGTGGTATAAATTGATTCATTCTCCTTAATAAAATTTGGAAACTTGCTTTACACTGAAATAATAAAATTCAAGCACTGTTCTTTTACCTCTCAAATTAGTAAAAATTTTTCTCCTCTTAGTATTCAGTAATTTTTTATTTCAATAGAAAAGTTTCAGAATGAAGAGAAATAGTGTGTGTTTCCCTTAGTTTGAAAAATGCATTGTAATATTTGCTGCTAATTAAAAAGATGTAAGGATTTATTCTTAGTTGTAGTGTAACCCTTACATAGGAAAAATGATTTTAAAAATATTTTTCTCTTACAATCAGTTATTTTTACGAAATGCTATTCTTAAAAATGAATCCCGAAGTATATTCATCAAGAAACTGTTTTGTAATTTCTTCTAATCTACGGCCTAATAATGAGATATTTACACCAAGAAGGAAATGTTATAATTTCTAACTAAAGCGCTTTGGTCAGAATTTCTTTCAAGTAATTAATTTTTTGATTTGGTATCTATTTTTGTATGCAAACATTATATCAAATTATAGACTTAGAAATGGATATTTATTAATTTTTATTATTTCGCACTGGAAAAGAAAAAAGCAGAGTTCCAAATTTCACTTTCATCATATTTTCATAATATTCTAATATTTGATTGGGCAAGTCAAGAACTGTCGGCTATCACATGTATAAATATTTTGAATTTGCTTGTAGACAGTCTCTATCGGACGTCCCTATTTTCTCTCCCACTCTTTCGTGTGTGTGTTAAATCCGTTGAGAAATAAAGAAAAAAAGAAGCTTTTATAGTTTATTTTTAATTAAAAAAAAGAAACTTGAAAAGAAAGAGGAAATATATATATATATATATATATATATATATATATATATATATATATATAATATAGTTATTATTTTCTCGTATACCATATATAGGGGAGGGGTTGCATTTGTGAAAAAGATTGATTCTTTCAAAGACAAGTTTCCTTAGGGCTGGATAGCCTGGTTGGTAGAGCATTGGATTCGCGTCTCTTAGGTTGCGAATTCGAACCTCGCCGGCCGAAGATTCCCCGCGTGCTTGGTGGCTGTATAAATCTGTCGCGAAGTCCTCCATGTCGAGAGCAATACCACTGGAAGGTACTGGATCAGGGGTGATAGTTCTCTGATTCAGGTCTAAATTACGATCTGTGAATGAAATGCGTGAATGAAGCCCGCCACGTAAAAAGGGTTGTGACGTGTGTGTAGCTAAGTCGTTCTCTTGGCCTTAGATGGCGCTACTATAAAACAAGAGACGCTCCCTTACCGACTTAAAATCGCTGTCTTCGTAACAGCGGGCTTGTCCATGACAAGTACCATAAGAAACAACAAATTTCTTTGCAATTGTAGTTTTTTTTTTTTTTTTTCTATTCTTTTTTTAAATTTGCTGTCTTCTGTCTGAAAGTTGAAGGAAATTTCTCGTTTTATACTTTATCAAGTCTTCCAAACAGAAAACCCACTTTTAAAATTATGTCTGTCACTCTGTCTATATACACCATAACTAAAAAACGGGAAAGTCAATGAATAAAATTTGCCATGAAGTCTTAAGAAAGAAAAGACAAAATTTATTTGTAAATTATGAAATTTTCACTTTATAATTTATTAAATAAATTATGATATTAAAAATTTATGTGTTATATTATTATTTTAATTTTTAAATGGTATAGAATAGTTTGTGGGATAATATGCTCCGTAGTTAATAAGTAATGTAATAAAATTTTTATTAATTTTTATTTCGTTAAGGATCTAATTATAAAAAATTCTTTCCTAGCTCCAATTACTCAAGAAGTAACTACGTGTCAATTGAAAGATCTGATCAAACGCACACTGCCTTGTAGAATCTTTTAACTCTTTTTTTGCATGACATAATTTATATACTATGCCTACCTATAAAAATTATAATAAAGTATTTATAAAAATATGCATCTGGAAATAATAATAATATGCACATGGAAAATAACACATAAATTTAGAATGTCAAGATTGCCAAAATCCCAGGCAGCAAACATATTATAATTGCATAGGTATGTAGATACGGCTATTTTCATATTCTTCAAGATTAAAAAATAAATCCATTTATTCACAGAATCAATGCCGAACCGAATCGCACAAAATAAAACAACAGGTCCCTATAGACAAGTCTCTGCTTAATTGTGTTAATTAAATTGATAGTTGAATACTATATTATTTCTATATAACAACTATAAAGCCAATTAACAGTATTATAAACAGTAATTCAATATCACAGAAAGCGAAGTATTTGTATAATTTGTAATAGATTATGAGTAAATGTTTTTTACGAGCCTCGCCCTAAAAATTTGTCAGGACTCATCAATTGTCAAGAAACGCCACTGTCTAAATTATTTATTTATTGGGTAAAAATTTATGCTTTTTGATAAAAAAAAATTCTTCACCTTCAAAAGGTAAAATAGTTGTTTGAAAGTAAGGATTTTGGATCAAATGATCGAGGGTCGAAAACGTATTCCAAAGAAAATTTGCTATATCAAGAAATAAGTTACCCATTTAAGAGGGTTCTAAAATGCGTTCTATTGATTCAAATGAGATAAAATTTTATCTACAGATTATTGAGATGATGATGTGCTTTACATTTATTAATTAAAAAAAATTGTACAAAAATTCACCAGTAGATGGCGCTGTAAACACAACTGGCATTTATTTGAATATATTGAAAATGCGAAACATAATTTGCGTTATAGCGCATGTTCTATTACCATCTTTCTTTGGGTAAAAAGAAGGCGGATTTTGAACGAACATTAATTTCTTCCCTGTTCATCATGCCTACGTTGCAAGAAAAAGCGCTACTGGTGAAATTGTTCTACCAGAACCAAAAAAAACTCCGTTGCAGCTCTAAAGGAATTTCATCGTATGAAGCAGATAAGAAGAGGTCCAATGTCTCCAGGTGCCCTACGCAAGATGATGCAGAAATTTGAAAAAACTGGGCAACTTGGCATTCTTCCAGGTAGAGGAAGAAAAAAAAATTCCCGTCTTCCAGCGTCGAAAATGTTGCGATCGCACTCGTTGAAGCCAGCAGTCAGTCCCGCATAATAGTGTGAGTTTGCCAGTTGTTTTCCGTGTTCTGGATATGCCGTATTCAACTGTACGAAAAATCGTATGGCAGATTTTGCATTTTTATCCTTACAAAATCAAGTCTGTTGCAGGACGGGGACATGGTGGTCTGTAAAACTTTTGCACTTCAGTTCCTTATTTGAATGGTGGTTGACACAACTTGGCCATGGGACATTCTGTGGATTGATGAGGCCCATTTTTGCCTCAATGGGCAAGTTAACACCCACAATTGTCGAATTTGGGCAGAGGAAAACTCTCACATTATCCAAGAATAACCCTTGCATTCCTGAAAAAGTGACAGTATGGTGTGGTTTTACAGCTACCTTTATCATTGAACCGTATTTATTTGGAGAGATAACTTCAAATGGAATCCAAACCTGTTCCGTCACAGGATGACGGTACGATGATATGCTGAGAGATTTTATAATGCCAACTCTTCTACAGCATGGGTGTCTTCAAGACAACATTTTCATGCAGGATGGTGCACCACCTCACGTTGATCGTCGTGTAACGCGATTGTTAATACGGCATTTCACAGAAGCGCGAGTTATCAGCCGTCATTTCTCAATAGCATGGCCTCTTCTCTCGCCGGACAGCAACCCTTGTGACTTTTGGTTGCGGGGATATGGTTTTGAATGACAATATCTATCGTCAAAGACCATCATCTCTTCCAGATCTGAAGGACAGCATTCGGCGATATATTTTTAATATTCCAGCACTCACTCCGGTCATCTATAGAAAATATGATTCGCCGGTTAGAGCATATTGTTGAAAATGGAGGACAAATTGAACAATTTTAATTTTACTTTATTTAACAATTATAAACCATACTTAAGGGTTTTATGTGTATTACAACGCCACGTAATGGTGAATTTTTGTACTAATGTTTTTTAATTAATAAATGTAAAGCAAATCATCTGAATAATCTGTAGTTCAAATTTTATCTCATTTGGATGAATAGAACGCATTTTAGAGCCCTCTTAAGTGAGTAACTTATTTCTTGCTAACTGTTTATGTGATTTTATTATTTATAATATTTTGTTTTTATTTAGTTATTTTATTAGTATTTCTTATTCTTTGTATATTTATTCATACAGTAAAGATTAATACTGGACATAGATGGCGCAGTATGCGCTAACCCATATGTATGTTTGGAATGTGGGGGAGGCGCACTTAAGCTGTTTTTGTAAACACTTCTCCCTGAGAGTTGGTGTGAAACTGGTGCAAGTAGGCACCGCTCGCTCTTTTGTTAGCGGCAAAAAGAAGTATTCGTTCGCTCTTTGTTAGCGGCAATTTCTACTTTAATTGTATATAGTATTATGTGTTACCTTATATATGTGAAGTCATCGTCCATGTGTTGTTATCTGTGTGTGTGTGCAAAATAAATAAGAAAAGAGACAAGAAGGCATCTTTCCTTGGCTTAAATACATACAACCAGCTACACTAACCCTTTATATAGAATGAGCAAAAGATTCTGATATTCAAATGGCGTGGAATTCTGAAGAATGAAACTTTGGCTAAGGTGGCACAGACGCTAGATTATCAAACTTCAAAAGCACGAGATTCGATCCAAAATAGCTCTTGTCTACTACAAAAAGAAATGTTAATGTGTCTAAAATACACCAGTAGCTAAATTTAGATGAAGATATATAATGACGAAGCCAAAATTAATGGAATTCAGTGTATAAGTGGCAGAGTCTTTGTTTCAAGACACACTTCCAGCATAGATCCATCTCGTTCACGGGCATTTTTAATTCATTGGGGACAAGTGTCCTGTCCTTGGATCGGTATTTACGACTTCGCATACAATGACGTGTCTGAAACGCGCATTGAATTACTGAATTTTTAGTTTTAAGTCTCCAATTGACAGAATTAAGTATCTAAAATTACAAAAATCGCTTAGAAAGCTTCAATATTGCAAGCGTTCCTTATAATATTATACAAATCAAAATAACAATAAACGCCCAAAATAGAATGTATCATCTAATTAGTAAGTTAAATAAATTCGTATGTCAGGGGGTTAAAATTTCGAGGGAAGGAACGAACTCAAATGCTGTCTTAAATATCTGATGCCAAAACGGCACAGTCAATTTCAAAATAGTGTTTTATAGTTTCAAAACTGAACGCAAATCAAATTAAACATAGAATGGTATTTCATATCTTCTGATAAAGTGCTTGATTTGCATTGATATATGTTTTTATATTATTTGCAGATTGATAAAATAATTATGCAGTTTCAGGTTTAATTTTTTTCTGTTATCTTTGTTTTTCTATCACGGTTCTTAATTTCCGTTACTAGTGATTTCATAAGAATCTGATCGTAGGATTCTTAATTCTCTTTATTTCTCGAAGATAGTAAATATGTTGGAAAACCTAACCATTTAGTAACAGAATTAAATAATTTTAAAGGGTCTGTAATATAAATACTGTTTGTTAAGCACATAAAAGAATGTGAGTAGAGTCTTTTCAAGAATATAGAACCTTGTCAAGATTCCGAAAAATAAAGGGAAGTGCATTTTGTTGTGTGTTGGTTCTTTTGCAAACCAATGCAATATAAATGGAAGTATAAATATGTAGATAGAAAATTAGAGAAATGAGAAACATAATTAGCAGAATAATATGAAAAGCTTCTAAAATAAGGAGTTAAATGCTTATCAAATTTTGAAGTTCAAAAACATTGTGTTGAAAATGCCATCCATACAAAATGTTACAAAATATTTAATATTCTAAGCTGCCAGTATTCCCGCCGAATCAACTGTACATCAAAGGCGACTAGTACATAATTGTTAAAGTGATATCTTATATATAGGCTGGGGATTCAGCCGTTTGATATTAGAGTACTGCAGTGGAAATGATGACAAATAAAAAGCCTCTAAAGATTGGGTCCGAAAAAAGGAAAGACTTACTTTAAACACAGTTTATTAAGAGGAAATAAAATTAAACACATGATGAACTATTTACAGATTTGATGGGAAAACATAAATACACAGAAAGTCATTACAAGGCACCGAACCACATTACAAACATAATGACATGTATTTATATTATGTCTTAGTTCTTATATTTGCATATTAGCTACGGTTACAGGGTTAAATGTCAAATACGATACCGATTAAATAGCTATATTTAATGTCAAGTGAAGTGATTTACTCAAACTAATAACGCACGATATCAGGTTCAAAATGCATTGCATCATTTTAGAATAAAGTACGGGAGACAAGAATTTGGAATTTAGAACCTTAATGCCTAACTAGTACATAATAATATTAAATAATTTCCTTCCAAAGAATTGATTATTGAATAAACGATAACTGAACAGAATGATAACTCGTTTAATGTTACACAATAAAATGTATTTTGAATAAGTACAGCAAAAAGAAAATTACAAATATTGAAATAATATAGAGTATTGCACCTTATATCTTTTTATTATTACATAATTCCTCTGGATTTAATTTTCCAATCTCAGGTAGGCTTTCGATTTAGGATCCAAGTCGTCCAACTTTTCAATTCCATTCGGCAGCTGCTGACAATCATAAAGAGATTTTCGAATTGCGACCCGGCAATATTGCCGAAGTGATCTGGGTGTTCTGATGGAAATTTCTTCTTCTACAATATATGAATAAAACTCATCGATGTCTCCCAGGATATAGGGTTCTCGTTGGTTTCCAAAAGCAGACATCCATTCACTGAATGTCAAAAAAGTATCAGGAATAGCTCTCCACAGCAAACGTAAGGCTTGGTCACCATCATCGTGAGGTAAATCATACAAATAAAGAATCTGAATCGCCAGGAAGGCCCTCCTTTTATTCATCCAGCCTTCTCTTACAGGCTGTCCTTTATCCATCGTATTGATCCTAAAAATTGGGCTGGGAAAAAAATAATGGCTTTATTAAATTAGATGCAATACATTTCACTTAAGTTAATACTAAAACAAATCAATTAATAAACCAGCATGATTGGTCTCCCCCAAATCTAATCTCTAAACAGATTTTATTAAAAGTGTTTTTCCCTGTCTCTCTGTTACATTCAAACTTAACAGCTGCAGTGTCCCCTCAAAAATTTATCACATATTTTCTAATAATCTTGTCATGGCAGAGAATACCTTAGATAGCTTAGTTTAGTTATATTAACGTCCCGTTGTAAAGCACTAGGGCTATTTTGGGACGGACCTCGTAATTTTGAACCGCGGGCAGATGACGAGGTAGACACCTGAGCTGGCAACCCCCTCTCCACGCCACACCACACCAGCGGGAGGACGTTTGGCATGACGGATTTAACGTGTAACAGACCCCCTTACACGACGGTTCTTCGGTGGAATCGGGTCTCGAACCTGAAACCCTACGGCTCACAAGCTGAGACCTTACCGCCAGGCCACCGCGGCCTACCTTCGATAGCATTGGCGTATAATAGTTACGAAATATTTAGCTGGAATCTAGCATTTTTACTGAATCTATCGTGTCATCCTTGGCGGGATTTTTTTAAAATCTTAAACATGCCGTTAACAGTACTCAAAAATCCAATTTGTGTTTTACATATGTTTTCTCAACTAATTGAAACAAAAATTAAACATAAAACTGCACATGTAATCACATACCCCCATACCAAGTTTGATATATTTAAGTCATTGCGTTTTCGAATTATCTCGTGTTGACATGTTTCTAAAAGTACACAAAGACAGACTGGTTGACTAGTCAAGCCGTAGTTGATTTGTCACAAAATTTGTCAGATGCTTACACTATAGATGTTAAATCTGTACACAAAATTTTATTTATCTAGCTCTTTTCGTTTTGTAATTATTGTGTTAAATTATAACCCAAAAGCCAGACAGCTGGACTTCACCTGAACAGAATTTACTCAAAATTTGATAGAAATCTTCAAAGGACTCAACCACAGTTCCCGCCAATTGCTGTTGCGGCGGTCCGGTCATTCAGTTTTATGGTTTAAATCCGTGTGCCTTAGGGCGGGTCGGAGAGTTAGATGGTAACCCTTTCTAAAGCCATGGGAAGTATGCTTCCCACCAAATTTATCAATCTTTGTTTGAATTTATGTAGGTTGGTATCAGTTCTGACAATTTTTTTTAGAAAGACAGAAACTTTGATGCTTCAGTTCTTTATTTTACACAAAATGATGCGTCTTGATTTGTTACTTAATTATTAATTAACCAAATTAATTAATGAATCAAATTAAATTTATCTAATAAGCTAAATGAATCCCTTTTCTTATTCTAATTTCAAGCCTAAAAATATTTTAACATAATATGATTAGAAAAAAATGGCCCTTTAAAGGGTTAAAGACAATATACCAAATTTCAACCGTCTAGTTTAAGATGTTTTTAAGTTATTTTTGTAACAGACAGATGGTTGGACCTTTTCTACAAAAATGTGTTTTTCGAACTCTAAAACGTAAAGATTCACCAGTCCCGAGTTCGAATTTTTTTTTACTATTGCTATACTTTCTATATACTACATATACAAAAAAGTAAAAAATTGTGGTCCTTGGACAAGGTCGCGGACGCCAGGCATGCTTCGATTTTTACTTTTAGAGTTCCGCATGTGAGCGTTTTATACTTTGTTGTTTGTTTGTTTCTTATGGCACTTGCCACTGACAAGCCCGCTGTTACGAAGACAGCGATTTAAGCCTGAGGGGGAACGTCTCTTATTTTTTTTTTTTGTAGCAGCGCCAACTAGGGCCAAGAGTACGACTTTGCCACTCACGCATCATTCATTCGCTTGCACAACCCCTTTTTACAGGAGGGCACATTCACACATCTCACAGATAGAACAACAGAAGAACAACCATGCCCAAACCGGGACTCGAACCCGGGACGCCCAGATCACGGGGAAGACGTGCTACCCCTATGCCAGGACGCCGGCTTATACTTTGTAATATAGTGGAGAGAAAAAAAAACCGAGTATGCATTTCTTTTAATCAACCAACTTGAAACTATGTATCAACTTTTAGTTTGTGTCAGCTACGTAGCAAGATCACGTACCAAATTCCACTTATTTAAGTTGTTGCATTTTTAATTTTCGTGTTTACATGCACAGTAATGCACATATCGAGAGACGGCCATTCCTTTGCCGGATTTAGTTTAAAATTTGATATGGTTCTACACTTTAGAAGTTAAAGCAGTGTAAAAATCTCATCCGTCTAGCTCTTGTCGCTTTGTTATTTTTGTCAGAGTTTCATTTGATAAAACACACGCTTCCTATCAAGTGAATTCGTTCAAAAATTGATAGGAATTTACGAGTTTGGTGCAAAGATTGCATACCAAATTTTACTCGTTTAGCTTAGAGCATTTTTGAATAATCGTGTTCAAATAGTGAGAAATAATTCCGAAAAAATATTTTTCTTACTCAGGAGAGATCTGAGGCGCAGAGATTTAATCAAAATCTCGAGGTCCAATTTTCTGAGGATAGCGGCATTTCTTACTTTCTCGTTTACGTAGTATAGAGAAAGTATAGGAATCGTCATAAAACTTTGGACTCGAGATTTTGACGAATCTCTACGTGTTAGACCTCCCTGTTTAGTTTAGTTTAGTTATATTAACGTCCCGTTTGAAGCAAACTAGATTTATTTTGGGACGGACCTCGTCATTTTGAATCGCGGTCAGATGACGAGGACGACACCTGAGCTGGCACCCCCTCTCCACGCCACACCACACCAGAGAGAGGACGTTTGGTCATGACGGATTTAACGTGCAACAAACCCCCTTACACGACGGTTCTTCGATGGAATCGGGTCTCGAACCTGAAACCCTCCGGTTCCGAAGCCGAAACCTTACCACGAGGCCACCGCGGCCCTAGACCACCCTGAGTTTGACATTTTGGAAAAATGTCCGTCGGTCTCTCTGTGACAAAGATAACTAAAAAACGGCTTGAGCTAGGCGGATGAAATTTGGTATACGTGCATTACACCACATTTTTAGACATCAATCAAATTTTGAGTAAAATCTGTTCAGAAGAAATCCGCCTGGTCGAATACAAGTTAACACGACAATTACAAAACGAAGAGAGCTAAATTGATAAAATTCGATACATAAATTTAACATCTATAGGGCAGATAACCTTCCAAATTTTGAACCAAATCCAACTATGGGTTGACTGTTTGTTGGTCTGTTTTTACAGAAAGAAGTAAAAGCGATAAATCAAAAACGCAATGACTTAAAATATATGAAATTTGGAATGGAATTGTTTGTCTACAAGCGCAGTTTTGAATTAAATTTTTGTTTCAATTTTTGTTCAAAAACGTGTCTAAAGCACAAATTCGATTCTTGGGTACTACTAATGCATGCCAGGGATTAATCCACAAATAACTCACCAAGTATAGCACTATAAAATCAATAAAAATGCTAAATTCGCAGCAAAAGTTAATATTTCGATACGAAAAGGCGTTCTCTGCCATGATAAGTTTATTACAGAATATGCTAGAAAATATTAGGTAGACATCCTGCTGGTTCTTTATTGTTCTTAAAATAAAAGAATTCCTGGGTTTTGTTCATTTATTTATCTATTCTGACTTCTTTAAGAAGCTGAATGCCTATATCTGATTAGTAAAATATCCTTAGATGCCAGATATTTTAAAATAATTTAAAAAAATCATTAAATATTTATAACTAATATTTTTTGTTTAAAAATTATTTATTAAAAAATGTCAGTTTTATTCGTAAATGAACGTGAAACCTCAATATGCTTCATATTTACCATTGAAAAAAAATGTTAGAAGAATTTGAAGGTTTAGCGTCCGTGGTCACCAATTTAGAGGTATGAGAGAGGCGAGGATAGAACCTGGGACCTTTAGGTTAGCAGTCCAGTAACGATCCGATTTTGTCAAAACAGCTGTTCGGGTAGAAGCGCTGTTACTGGCTTATATGCAATTCACCACAAATTCATAGATGGCGGTTTAATCCTTTCATCTAATATTCTATTTTATAATATCAATACATATTTTTAATTCCCGTCAAAGAAGTAATTTTCATTTACGTGAAAGAAACGTAGTTAAAAATCGCAAAATGAAAATAAATAAATAGAAATGCGTAATATTGTACAAGGAAAGAGCTGGGCAACAATGAAAATAATAGCCAACACGGTTTTATTAGACAACTGAACGGAAAAAAAGTAACATACTGTAAAATTTTTTGAAGAAAATTGTGGTCATTTTTGTGAAAAAAATGGTTTATTGAATAAAATCATTGTAAACGATTTTACATAGATATTACTTATTGCTATCAGTAACTCTTTCAAATCATACAAAAGTTACAGATGCTCTAAGTATGAAAAGAAAGATGATTATAGGATAAAGTTCATAATGATTTTCGATATTGAGCATGTAACCGAAGAAAGTGAAGCAACACAGAAACAATCATTTTTTTTTTCCTCGCAGGCTTATTTAATTATGCTTGTTTCAACTTTTTTTTTAATTTTTTTTATTTTCGAAATCTTTTAAAGGCACTATCATGTTTTCGTTGTCTGATGGGCAGCAGAAACAGATTTCGTACTGAGCCGTCCTTCTCTTCAATATTTCTGGCTTCCACGCCGATCTTGTGTGCAATGTGAAAAGCTTATTTAGAGTAAGCAAATGATTTGCGTATGATCTAAGGCGAGCAGTTAGTTGCTCTTTATTGGTTAACTGAGTTCACACTCGGTACATAATATTCTATCCCGCTCCAACCGATCATATGATTTTAAATTTTATACATGTTCACGATGTATAAAATTTAGAAAGTAATTAGTTATATAATATATTTAGAATACATTTTAGACTGAATTTGTCATCTGTTTGACCATTTTTCGGTCTGTATACTACAGTGGGGCTGCGATAGCTTGGAAGTAAGGTCGTCCTCCTCGGGACAGCAGAGTTCCAGGCTCGAGATCCAATTCCATCGAAAAACCGCCGTGTAAGTGGGTCTGGTGCACTTTAAATTCGTTCGGGCTAACTGTCCTCCCTCTAGTATGGTGCGGAAGGTTGGAGAAGAGGTGCCAGCTCAGGTATCGTCCTCATCATCTGACCGGTTCAAAATTACGAGGCCCGTCATAAATTGCCGTAGTGGTCTTTAAAACAGGACGTTAATGTATCTAAGCTAAACTACATTTGGGTATTGTTCAGCATATGAGGACGAACGATAACTCAAAAGAGTAATTACATGGAAAAACGAAATTTAGCGGCATCAAAATCACGTAAAATCTAAATAAAATTCTGGGTCCTATTTGAATGGAAAGGAAGGCATACGAGCTCCATTCGGTTTCTGTCATTATATGATTAAAAAAAACACACATATTGATATATCAAAAAGTCTAGGTGAAAGGTTCCTACTGACCAAGTAGCACTCTAAACTCGGAACAGCAAGAAATAGAAGGGGAAAAAAATTTATTTAGTCTAACGAATAATTACAAACATTAAGTTTTTAATTTTTTATAAATGAAATAATAAAATAATTATTAATTTAGAATAAAATCATGATCGTATGCATTACGATGTTTTTTTTTTTTGAGGCTTACCAAATTTTTATTTTTGAAATTTAACACTCTTTTTATTCATGGCATTTTGCAGTGAGAATATATTGGCAAATAAACATTGTAACAGACAATATATAGATAATTGATTACAGAAGAAACATACAAATGTCAATAAAACAATACTGTAGAACTCTAAATACTAATTTATAACTATCCGATTCCATTTAAAAAGAAAATCGAAGAAAAAAAATTATGTAATTGAGTACAAAGATTTAATTTTAAAAACGGCAATTTCTAGCTGTAAACTTAAATTAAAAATATTTTTTTTAAATATTTGCAGAAGCTATTAAGGCAAAGTTGCATAAAATATTTAATTGCCATCGATCCCGGAGAATTAACTGCTAGCCAAAGGTAACTATTCAATAATAATATTAAATGATTTATCCGTTAAAGAAAATACTTCAATAAAAAATATTTATAGAAGTAATTAAAACATAGTTGCACAAAATATATAGTTGTAATATTTTAACAACTATTAATATTCCGGAGAATCAACTGGTCACTAAAGGTGGCTAGTATCAATTATTATTTTTTTACATCTATATATATACATATATGTTTACTAATGTTAATATTTTGGGAAATTTTATTTAAAACCCACAAAAGGTATTTCACCACAATTTAAAAAAAAAAAAAAAATGAAAATTCAAAAATAGATATAAATGTCAAATAGTTTCAATAGATAGAACCATAATACTTTTTAAACGAAAACATTACCTGAAGTTTTCTCGGCAATTTACTCCACAAAATTTATAAGCTGTTTATTTGACATAAGATGGCATTATAATGTAATTTATTTTTTCAATGTAGAATTAAATTTTATGATTCTGTTTCTTTGCTGTGCATTCCACAGAAAAATTGTTTTGACATCTTCATACAACAAAAAATAGTTAATTAATAATGCATTAATAAAAGTGTTCCTTCAATGTTTAGTAATAATTCCTACTTTTTATTCTTTAAAATACCCATATCGTGTGCGTGCGTGGGTGAGTATTGTAGGTCTACAGGGAAAACTTTTCGGTCTGGAACATCAGATATAATTTAAAGGGTGGAAATATGCATATAATATCGATTTTTGTTCAAATTTCAGCTAATTAAAAACTAAACTGTCTTCGTGCTCGTTTTTTACAAGAATATAATAACACAAAAACAATTATAACATCATTTAAAAATTTAAAAAATTTTCCTTTTAGTAATATTAATTTAATTACTTGTAAATGGCTTGTAATTTTTTTAACTTAATTTTGAAAATTAAAAAAAAAATTATATGATTAATAGCATTATATTTTTTAATGCAATGGGATTCAAATTATTTCATTAAATATTTAATTACATTAATTATTTCCACCATAGTTTAAAGTTAAAGAAAATTTATTAATTTCTTATCCGATTTATTTATACAATGAATGAAAGGACAATTGTGCTTCTAATGGCACTATGAGGTCATTGGACTTGTCTCAATTAAGAAGTTTTATTTACACAATAAACAGAATTGGTGTAAAATCCTCAAAATAACATGTTTTAAATTATCATAATTTGATGCAACAAAGCACTTTGTGGGAAGAAAAGTGAATATCAAATTACGCAGAGCAGATTTAATTGAAATTAAACATAACCAATATTTCGGGCGAACCATTTGGTTGCCAAAGATGGTTAGTTATAGGTATTGTAAATTCTTGAATTTGCTTCTCCCTTTAAATTCAGCACCAGTAGCGCAAAAAAATGAAGTCAAAATTATATCAAATTTAAATTATATGACTTTGATTTCGATTGTATTATCAATATAACAATTTGATAATGAAGTTTCTAAAAATATTAGAACATTTTTTTGCAAGCACAAGGAACAAGGTTCATCAAGCATCAGAAGAACCTTTCATCAGAAAAGCTAGTTGGAGTAGTCTCTTCAAAACTTTCTCGCGTACTCTCTCATAAACTTATTATGCCAGAGAACGCCTTTCATGGCATTGGCGAACAATAATTACGAAAAATTAATTTTTGGCGTGAAGTTAACATTTTTACTGAGTTTATCGTATCATCCTTGGCGATGTTTTTGGCGATTAATCACTGGCATGCGATTAATAGCATCCGAAAATCGAATTTATGCTTTAGACACATTTTTCGCAATCAATTGAAACAAAATCCCACGCCTATTTTGATGTATTTAAGTCATTGCGTTTTTGAATTAGCGTGTTAACATGTTTCTGAAATTACAGACCAATAAATAATCAACTCTTTGTTAGTTTTGTCTCAAATTTTGACAGGTGTCTCTACTATAGACGTTAAATCTGTATACCGAATCTTATCAATCGAGCTATCTTCCTTTCTTAATTATTGTGTTATATTCGAACAGCTGGATAGACGGACTTCCTCCGAACAAATTTTGCTAGAAGTCTACAAATTTTGGGTAAAGACTGTATTCCGAATTTTAACCGTCCAGCTCAAACCGTTTTTGAGTTATCTTTGTCATAGATATACAGATAGCCGGATGGACATTTTACAAAAATGTGTTTTTTAAACTCATGGAAGTCTAAAACGGGGAGATTGTCGTGGAAAAATCTCGAGTTCGAATTTTTTGACGATTTCTATATTTTCTCCATACTATGTATAAGAGAAAATAAAACGTGAAATCTATTACTAAGCATTTCTTTTACAAACAAGGAATAATTCATATTAATGAAAAACTTATAAAAGCATTTCGAACCATAATCTAAGATAGCATCATAAACAGATATTCAGATTGAAAAATAAATGAAATTTCTTTTAAAAATAAAGATAATACTGATAAGAAAAGCAACTTACTTTCCTCCCCAGTTGATTAGCTTTTCATAATCCTCTTCCATAAAGAGAGGAGCATTGATGTATTTTAAAAGAACTGCAACAAAGCTATACTTCTCAAGCATAACACAACCATTTATCAGATCTTCACATGGATATTTTCCCCATACATTATATCCACTGTTTCGAGCGTGGTGTAAAAAATAATCCAAAATTCCAGGATTGCAATCATTTGAATAATATATCCATTTCTTAAAATCAAACATGGTGAGAACATCCTTTACAATCTGAGAATCGTTGCATTCTTTATATAAAACGTGCAGAATAAACGATACTGAAAGATCATAAAGACATGATTCCAGATCGCCAAAGTATCGTTTGATTATCTTTAAATATCTTCCGATGAGTGCTGCTGTCTTAAACTTTAATATAGATTCTTGAAGGAGCAGTCTTAATATTTCTCGATAAATATTTTCGTTAAAGTAGATATCTCTTAAATGGAAACTCTCATCATCATATGTAACTTTTGAGTCAAAATTCTTAAAATATACCAATCGCAAACGCGTTTCAAGTTTTCTGGGTAAATCTAAGTGCAGTGTATACAGTAGTCTTCTATTTGGCGACATAATTTTTTTGCATTCTTCCTCGGTAATGATGAAGTTCTTCCACGTATTAGGGAATTCACGTTCACCAATTCCATATACTAAAAAATCCTTCTTTGGGCTTTCACCAACGCTTAAATCTAAGGGATTTATTGAATTTTGGGCAATGAAACTCAATTTTGCAATACTTGTGACATTATTCAGCATGACATAAGCATAATCCAGTCGTTCTTCATGTAAATTTCTGGGAAAACATAGCCGTAAATTTAAGTCCTCAAAAATTTGATTGAGAGATTCAAAAAAATCCATAATGAAAAACTTTCTTAGTTTTATATGTTAACAAATTATTCTTGATCAAAATCTAAGCGTCAAACATCATCATAAATGGTATACCAGGGATGTAAAAAATATTCGATCTGACAACAAAAGAGAATGATCGAAAAAACAGTAACACAACTAACTGAAATTTTATCTATATTTGAACAAATATCTACACATTTTTTCCAGTATCAACTTCAATTAATCTCTAATGAAAACTAGATATAAATTGACTTAACTTATTTTTTTATTTCGTTCTTTATCAGGCAATAAAGTACGCATTTTAAACAGTTAAAATATTATGACTCGGAGAACTGTTGTAATCAGAAGACAATAACAGAAATGCGATGCTTTCTGAATAGAAAAGGCGTTATCAAGAGTAAATACCATCGCGATAATTGTTATGAGATAGCGATAAACATTCACTGCAAGAGTCAGTTGCTAAGGTAAATTCTGGCATTCAGAGAAGCAAAACTGATTAAACTTTTTAATATCACATTTTTATTTTCTCATATAAGTATTATAGAGAAAGTACAGTAATCGTCAAAAAATTCAAATTCGTGATTTTGACGAATCTCCACTTTTTTAGACCTCCTTGAATTAACCCTTTCTAGGGCCGTAAGAAGTATGCTTCCCACCCAATTTATCACTCTTTGTATGAAATTATGTAGGTTGGCATAAGTTCTGACAAATTTTTTTAGTAAATCAGAAACTTAGATGCTTCAGTTCTTTATCTCAGACAAAATGACTAGTCTTGATTTGTTACTTAATTATTAGTTAACCAAATTAATTAATCAATCAAATTAAATTTATCTAATAAGCTAAATGAATCCCTTTTCTTATTCTAATTTCAAGCCTAAAAATATTTTAACATAATATGACTAGAAAAAAAATGGCCCTTTAAAGGGTTAAAAAAACACTTTTCTGAAAAATGTTCCTCTGTGTGTTTGTAAAAAAAAAAAAAAAAAAAAAAAAAAAAACGATCTGAACTAGACAATCGAAATTTGATATATGGTTTTTACACGAAATTTCCAATTTCTGTCAAATCTTGAGAAAAATTTTTTAGGAGGAAGTTCGTCTATCCTGCTGTTCCAGCAAAGGATAAGTACAAAACGAAGAGAGCTAGATAGATAAGATTCGGTACACAGATTTAACATGTATAATGTAGATACTTGTCAAATTTTGAGCCAAATCCAACAAAGGGTTGACTATCTGTCGGTCTGCTTCTTATCTGCTAATTCAAACACGCAATGACTTGAATATATCAAATTTGGTATGAGAATTTGTGACTACAAGTGTAATTTTGTGTCAAATTTTTATTTCAATCGGTAGAGATAAACATATCTAAAACACAAATTCGAGTTTCGGTTATTATTAACGAATGCCAGGGATAATCGCCAAATAACTCACCAAGGTTACACGATAGATTCTGTAAAAATGCCAAATTCACGCCAAAAGTTAATGTTTCTTCACTGTTGTACGCCAATGCCATGTAAGGTGTTTTCTAGTATGACAAATTTATTAGAGGGTATGTGTTTCGTGAAAACCACCCAGCTGAACCTGATTATTTATGAATTCTGTCTGTGAACATGCTAACTAAAAAACGCTAGACGGATGAAATTTGGTACATGATCTTAACAACAAATTTGCAGATATTTATTAAATTTAGAGAAAAATCCATTCAGAAGAAGTTCGTCTGTCCGCATTAGGTTTCATGAAATGAACAACCAGTTGCATGAATAGCAAGTTAAGATCATACAGCTTGACATGATATTTAAGCAATTACCTTATGTATTCAATAGTTTGTCGTTAATACTAACCGCTTTTGGCGACCCACTTGTTCGCCCGGATTATCGACGTTTTAAGCTGTTAAATATTAACGTGAAAAGCATTTAAAGAAATTCATCTTTTTATTTGTTACAAGAATTAAATGAAAAAAGTGAATCAAATTGAATAAGTCAAAAAAAATTATAGCATATGCAAAAATAAACAGGATATATATTACGGAAAAAAAGAGTGGAAAGTGAGGTGTGATGGGCTTCATGATACCGAGGTACCTAGTGATCTGGTTCGCCTTCAAATTTACTCTCCCTTCAGCCTGCTGCTTTTCGCTTTCTTTCTTCCTTCAAGCGATAAACTTCTCTATGAGACGCTGCTGTCGCACAGTTTGCTTCTCATGGATACCGAAAATCTTACGTGTTGGCCGTGCACTGTTGTCACCAGTTTATAAATCGGCCGGTAGCTAGCCATCTGAGTTGTTAGTCTGCTAGGGATCAAGAGAAGGGGGGGGGGGTCATTTCTTGGGCTTGGCGTAATGGGTGGTCACTGCCCCCGGGGACAACTCCCAGCGTATAGTTCAGGCTAGCACTATGGTAAGTGCCGAGGCTGATAATTTCCAGAACAGGTTGCTGTCACCTGTTGACCTCCGTCGTGGGCAGTGCAGCCAGGCCTGAATTCTTATCAATGTCGTATGGACAAAACCAAAAGTACGCCCTTCTGTGGGCAACATATTGCATCAGCTTCTCAAAATAACTTCCGAAAGTACTTCATCATTCACAGGAATTTGGATTCGAAAGAAAAAATTCATAATGCGCCCCTTTCTTTGAGCAAAAGTTATTTCTGGAACCATAGATGATGTGAAACCCATAAAAAAAACTTGGAGACCTGATTGAAGTTGGATCCTCGAAACAAGCTAAACAAAGAGATGGCCAGTTGATGGACACAAAACATCCCGTGTTAACTTTTAACACTTCGAAATTACCTGAATATATCAAAGCAGGAGTGTTTATAAGAGTATATATACCGAACCCTTTGAGGTTTTTTCAGTGCCAACGTTTAGGACATTCTAAATCTTCCTGCCACAGGGTACAGACATGCACCTGCTGTGCGGAAGGTGGCCATAATAGCACTGATTGAACTGCTAAAGAGAATTGTGTGAAATGTGAAGGAGACAGACTTCATTCTCCAGAAACTGTTTTGCCTGGAAGCAGAAGAAGGAAATTTACAAAATAAAAATAACATTTCTTATACTGAAGACATCCACACCAAGGGGCACCTCGTTATTTAAGATGAGAACCTTCCAGCATGGCGGTTGGTTCTCGTCACCCTGGTGGGTACAGAAAAAGGTAGGGGTCTGACTCTTCCCATTGGTGACAAGACATACTTCCCATGGGAGTGGTTGTAACTTAGCCGGTGATAGCCCATAGGACTCAACCAAAGTTCCCGCCAGTGTTACTGTTGCGGCGGTACGGTCATTCAGATTTTTCCGTGCGCCACAGTGCGGGTCGGAGTAGCCAGTTTCAGGTTTTTCCACTGAAGCCTGAAAGCTTGAGAAATCAAAAACATCTGAATCTGGAAATAGCTACGCTTTGGCGGTTAAAAAAAATGTCCTCTACAATGGGATCTAGATGATATTTCACTTGGCACTAGTGAAAGATCAGCTAGACTTCAGACTTTGTAACTGCAAAATTCTTCTTCTGTATGCTTTATATCAATTTGCGAAGAAGCTCCCGATTCTGCTTTAACTTGTTTTCAGTTAGGAAGAAACCGTAAATACTTTAAAAAGACTCGCTTGTGAAAAGGAATGTCTCAAATACAGAAAAAGTTTCGAAATTTTATATTGCATCTCCTTGTTTAGTTTCCACTTTTATTGCATAACCGATAATTTCAAAAATGAACTTTAACCTCTGTTAAAATTCCTATTCTAGACCGGAGTCTATGTCTGTTTTTCCTTCAGGAGAAAGAAAGGTTTGATAATCACAAGAATCGGTCGCCGATTCCGAGATGAGCTCTTCCACTACATCAGAGGCCGACAACTTACGCCGTGTTCCGATGACCTGCGGCTTTACGGATTTGATCATAAATCTGTCAAATGACCATCCTCGCCTGTGGACGTCGGTCCAGAGTTTCTCGCAAACTGAACAGACATCAAAGAGCCCCGGAAAACTATAAGACAGGAGAAAGTGTGCCTGTCTCCAGACGCACACAGTTGTTGAAACAGGGCTTTAGAATATAACATATCGTACGATTCACCAGAAATAAGTCCAAGCAAGAATCAAAACGAAAATTCATAGTTCTGACAAAATATAAAAAAACACGCAGTTTTCTTGTGACGCTTTTTGTTTTTTCTTTCTCAACATATTCGTTTCCTTTTCATCAATATTTTTCAGTTTTCAACCTCAACGGAAAGGCTATGTATAAAATTTAAAAAAATTCTAACTTGATAAAATGCTAAAAAAACGACATGAAGGAACTTTTTTAAAGTCTGCAATGTTTTACTTACTTCTTGCCCATCACATGTTAGACACATTTTACATGCAATATAATACTTTTGGGATCTTCTCATGTTTTTTGGAGACGTAGGGGAGAGCAAAATCTATTTTATTGTTTTTTTTAAAGATTTTATTATGACAAATTACGAAATGTTTTTAGAATTTTAATCATTTTTATATATTACCGTTTTATTATCGTGGTCCTGTTTTATCCATCATACACTTGATGCAGTACGAATAGTTCTTGCACCATTAAAACCCACATAACTTACTTCGGAAATCAATGCCCAAAGAAAGTAGTTTTTAATGTTAATTTTAACATTGGCAAAAGCCCATTATTGAACAATTCGATGGATGCGTTTGAATTTCATAACATTAAAAATTAATATTTACACACTGTGTTAAGTTTGTACAGAAATAAAATTGACATTATTAAAAAGGTAAGTTTTTCCGTTTCAGATTGATAATGTAAAAAGCACTTTTTGCAAAATTATAGGAAGATATGGTCCATGCTATGATTTCCATAGGTAAGTCAGCATTTTTCCATTCAAGTTTGTTTGATGCCTATTTCTTGATTTCTTTCCTCTGATTGATTAGTCTTGGGTGAGCCCTACCCAGAGCATTTCTAATATTTTGCTGCTTCATTAAATAGAAGTATTGAATTAAGCTGTAAAAATGTTCAATGAAACAGTCTGAAACATTTACATAGTGATGTGCTTACATTCAATTGTCTCATTGGACAATAAGAAGTTTAATTTCAGTTAGTTATTTTAACGTCCCGTTTTAGAGCAGCACTAGGGCTATTTTGGGACGGACTTCGTAATTTTGAACCTCGGTCAGACGACACCTGAGCTGGCATCCCCCTCTCCTCACCATACCAGCGGAAGGACGTTTGGCCCGGACGGTTTTAACGCGCACCAGACCAGCTTACACGAGGCGGAATCGGGTCACGACCCTGAAAGCCCCCGGTTCCGAAGCCGAGATCTCACCACCAGGCCACTGCAATCTTATTGACAATAAGTAATAAGAGCAATATTTATGCCACGTATGTTAGCCTTTTATTTTTATAAATTGTATTCACATCTAACTGTATTCGTCAGGCTGCATATGATTTGTAATATCAGTTATGTAAATAGATTGCTATTGTGAATTTGCATTTGGTTAACCTGTGCACTTTATGAAGTATTTTATTGTTTTTATTCCAATCCATTGGTGTGATGTAGAAGTTTGGAGAGGAGAGTACCATGATGTGTCTAAGTGGTCAAACTGCAATTCAAAATTACAAGGCATGTCCCAAAATAACCGTAGTGTTGCCAGGTGTTAATGCAACTAAACTGAACTTACTCTAATCATTGACAAAGAAACACTTGTAATAGGTTTTTGTTTTTGTACTCTTGTGTTCTATTGGAGAAATAACTTCTGCTTACCTGACTTATACTTAACAGTATCTAAACAACACTTTGGAATACTTTGTATAAAGTTACTAAAAGACTCTAAAATCATCGTCTTGAGTCGACACTTTTGGATGAGTGGAAATTCCTCACAATTTTGAAGAATATTTCAAAAAACTGATATTGCAATTTGATGCTTTCAGTGAACCTTTCAAATATTAAATATGTGTTTTAGTCACATTGAAAATTCTCTGTTAATAAATTGATCTTTTCCAATTTAATTTCAACTCCAAATTTTCAGTCTCTTGACTTTGCTTCAAAATAAAAGCCCTTACAATCTTTATCAAATAATAATAAAATCTGAGAACCATCACAATTTTCTGAAAAGTTACACTTGGACAAAGAGAAAAATCATGAATTTAATTCTATAAAAGTAACAGTTTGACAGAAATATATCTATATATTATGTAAACAGTGATTGGTATGGTTACTAACTCAATAAGATGAGATTTTTAAAATCACAGACTTTTTAAAGCATTCATACCGACATAATATATATTATATACATCTAATAAAATATATCTAGTTTCGAAACAATCCATATTACACCCCCGACTATAAAACTTCTGCATTATTTCAAACTTTTATTTAAAAAAAAAGTTGGATAAATCTTTAAAAATCAATATTGATACAAAGTATCATGCATGAAATAGTGAATGTGCATTGCATTCATATATAGATGTTGATTTTACCCAATTCCAGTTACTTTATTTCTGTTGTAAACTAATAAATATACACTTCAAATATATTACGAAGTAGAAGGTCAAATTCATGCAATGATTCAATAGTTAAAAAAATATTTCAATGCACAAAAATGAGCTTATGAAAATTGGATAACAATTGAATACAAAAAATTACAAATATCAATAAAGATACAAAAATGAGTAAACTTCCAAAACTTTTCACAATCTATTAAAATTTGTTGCTATTATGAACTGTGAAAGTGTCAAACTATGATGCTTTGTATACCATTGAAATGTTACAATAATAAGTATAGTTTAAATAATGGCTAATTCTTAGTTAATCCATTCATTCATAAAACAAACAAGATCTAAAGGCCATTTTTTTTTATATATATATAATAAATTTTAATTAATTGATGAATAAATGTTTGTGATGAATATGCATATTCAGATAAATGTCTCTTATAGCATTACTTTCAACTATTTGCAATGTTTAACTGAAAATTAACACAATTAATGCATATTTTTAAATTGTGCAGAAATTTTTTATACTTACTAAAATTCAATTACTTAACCATTAGCAATTTAGAAATGTCAAGACTAAAAGGATCCGAGATTTGCAAAAAGAATTTGAAACAACGTAAACACAACACACTAATATATTAATTAAACAAAATTTAAAATAAAAAAAATCAATATAAATATTTTTGGTCATTTAATATAAATTTGGGAGTTTCTGGTTCAGAATTTCACACACAACTTTGACATGGTAGCATCAAAATCGATGCAAAATTATCAATTTCCAATAGAAGTTCTTGGAAATATCATAACTGTCAACTACAGATTTAGTAACATATAATCAGTGTTCATGTTGTAAAAAAAAAAAAAAAAAACAGCAATCTGTTTTGAATGATGCTATTGCTTGTCTTGCGTGTGTGTATATATTGTAACTGATTATTAAACATTAAAATAGTACCTTTTTACATAAATATTTTAATCTTTTCTTAATAACAGATATTTCATGAACTCAAAATATTAGACAAATAATATTTGAAAAGAAAATACATCATGTAAAAAATTTAAAGAAAGAAAGCATGTCATTTCAAAACCTTTAATGTATCTGAAAAAAAAAATTCCCTCAGTTCTAAAACAATATATACAGGAATAAAAAAATACCACACCATCTCCAGTTTGAAACTTTTCATCTTTTAACACACTAAAAATATTCACAATATTTCATGTGTAATATATTTTATATAACGCAATAGTCAATGCTTCAGAAAATAGAGGAAATGGGAAGTATACTACAATCCCAATCAGTCCATTTGTTTTCTTCTACTATATACATGACTGTCAATCAAAATAGCTAATCATATTCACAGCGTATTTATAATTGGCATTTATCACAAATCTTGATTGGTTAAAAGTACATATTAGCCATAACACAAAATAGTGTATTCTGGCTGATCGAATCTGCACAGTATGAAAAAATCTCTCCAACTTTGACACTGAATAAAACTAAAAGAAATAAGAAAGCAAAGTTTTGTTTCAAATGTTTCTAGTTTTAAATGCATGCTTTTTTTTTGTTTAATTAATTTGAAGTGACAACAAATTTTGCACTGTTAAAAAAGAAGCATGCAATGTTTGACCCAAGTTGGCCACTACAAAAAATTTCTTAGTAAAAACCATGTCTAGAATTAAGAATTTCCAAATCACATACAAGAACCTGAAATTAAATCATTGTTTCCTTTTAGTTAAAGCAACAAGTTTATTTAAATAAAAGCTTTATTTCAAATGTTTGCATTTATTTCTACTTAATTTTCAAATTATAAATGAATATAATACAAAAAAGCAAAAATGTATGTTTTTATTACTAGTTGAATAACTTTGTTTCTGATCTCAAGTTCTAGAATGTCAAAGTTGAAGAGTTTTCAAAGCCTCTATGTGAATAATGGGCTTTTTTCAGCTCTCTTGATAAAAGAGCAAATAAGGAACTCTGGGTGGGCTATAAGAAAGCACTTGATCCTCCGTAACAGCAGTCACTGATCGATCATCACATCGTATCCAGGTTTTGCTGCCATGATTATATACATCAGATATGTAATGACCCTTTATTGCTTCTTCTCCATCATGATACATAACTAAAAGAAAAAAAAAGTAAAACAATTAAAAAAACATTTATTTTTACTATTAATAATATTAAAATATAAAACAAAAAACATTACTTTTCAATAATTCTAATAAGTACCTGGCATATTTTTAATTAATTTTTCATGATTCCTTATTTTATTTATTTTTTTCTTTTACAAATTCATATATAGTTATACATTATGGATGACAATACAATATTCCTATATTTTCCAATACAATATAACTGCCAACCAAATCATTAAACTCTCCCTTTCCATAGTATTGGCAATTTGCATAATCTATGTTTGTTTCTTTCTCATTAGAAAACACAATGGAGGCTCATTCTAAATGCTAAGTAATGTGGATTTTAGCCTAGGGCAAATGTTCAATGCGATTTTCAGGCTATTCAGGCCGTTACTTTCGTTTTCTGAATACAAACTTTTTGTGCAGCTGTAGACAGTTCTTGAACCATGTGTGATGGCTGTATTATTTTGAGCTTTGACAACACAATCTGTTTTTAAGTTCTTCATTTTTTTTTATTGCATTGTGTTAGGTTTTAGTCTGCCAGTCTTCTTTTTGGTCCCCCGATTCTAAGATTTCTTATGAAGTTCAAAACAGTATTTGGAATGAAATGCAACTAGCACCCAATTTCTTTCCCACCTTTAACAACATTATTGTCGGTAATAATTTGCCCTTTTTAAAAATCTTAAATGTTTTCCTCTAGATGCCACAGAACAATGAAAATGATGGTTTTAGTAAAATGTAAAATTTACAAACTTAAAATTTTGAAATCTTCTACGCACAATATTTTAAATTAATAAACATTTGACCTACATTTCAAATATATAACGGCAAAAAAAAAAAAAAAAAAAAAAAAAAAAGAGTAATCTAACACAATAAATCATATTAGCTAAATAATATAGCATAGCCTCAACTAACTGGGTAAAAATGTATGTCAAATAATGTAATCAAATTCTATTTTCATTTATATAATGGTTTTAAGAAATATTCTTCATGTCATCTGAATGCTATGTAAAATCTAATTGTTCTGCTTATGAAGCAAGTAAGCAAAAGTATGATTTAAAAAAGTATCAACCAAATTTTTTTAATGTGAATATTTACAGTGATTTATCAATATATTTATATGGTTGAAATTGCATAAAATGTATTAAAATAAAAATGTAAAATTTTTTGTAAACATTTTAACACAGATAACAAAACTATAATTATAGAATTTGAACTTACCTGCAAAAAGCTTGTATGGGCGTAAATTTTCATTCTTTACATCTGATGAAAGTATATCTACATAAAACAATTCTAGTAAATTTATAGTAATGCAAAAATTTAATAGCACATCAAAGTAACATTTTTCAAAATAAGCTACAAATCTTTAGAGATGTTAAAATTAATAAATAACTTGATTTTTAAAAAGGAAATGCTATTAAAAAGAACAGTAAACCAACCCTTTGATTTTATCTTTACTTATAGTCAAGATGGAGTTTTAGCACGTCACAGACCAGACCATTTTAACTAGAGCTTCAAAACTTAGTTGGAGCAATTTAGTGAGTCACTTAATATTCTGATGAACAACTTATAGTTTTATAAAAACCCTCAGTCCTATGAGTCATATTTACTAAAATATTATAGACACTAATATTTTAAATTTAAAAAAAGTTCTCTATTGCAAATAAGATTGAGTGAATTATGACAATTTGAATATTACTATCTCATAAAAATGTACAAATTTAGACCAATCTAAATGTATGTCCCATATAAGTTATTCTATCAGTGTTCAGAATTTTCTTAAGACTGATTAGCCTAAAATATGCAGTTTTTATTTGTCCTAAAACAGTAACATTCAATCAATACTTTATAACCTGGTCAGATTTCTATGCAGAAGGTATAAGAAATTATATATATATATTTAAAATTTAGAATGTCAAAAACATTTTATTGAATATTATTCTTCATAACCAAAAGATCATATAAAATTTAGACCATCATTTTTTCAGAAGTGCATATATTGACTGAAACAAAAACAAACAAACAAAAAAATATTATTCAAGTCATTTACACCCATTTGAAAGTAAAACTAAAATTTAAATTTTATTATAAAGTCGAGAATTCTTTTTTACCTTCTTTAAGTTATTACAGAAATTAAAAAAAATATATGATGTTGTGCAAATAAGATTTCAATGCTGAACGATTCTATTTACAGTACTCATATTTTTAAAAAATGCTTTTGGTCCAAGCAATATTATATATATATATCGATTGAAGTTTAATCACTATCACTTCGCTTTTATTTAAAGTTCAAGTTTTATGGAAGTTAACAGAAAATTAGAAAGATTAATAACACTATGAGCAGAGCAGCATAAAGTTTCTATAATAGTATGAATTATAAATAAAAATCTGAAGTTTAAAAATATTTTGCTAAAGAGACTAAGAGATCGATTTGCATAAAATATTGAATTGGAAATCTCAGTAAGCATTAATCCCAGCGAATCATCTGGCAGTTAAAAAAAGATTATTCAATAAAATACAATCCAATATTTTGCAAAATTCATGCTTGATCTACTGAATCACATTCTGGTTGCATCAGATTTTTTACAAAAACTGTCACTTCTTCTAAGTACATAGTTATAAATTATTCTTTAATGCTTCCCATTTCCCTTTATCCTAACAAATGGAAAAGGAAAATAACAGACAAAGCAATTTTCTGACTAATAAACTGATTAAAATGAAATGATGAAATTACTATGCAGGATGACAAGAATAGCACTCACTGATAAAATTTGTAAATATCAATTTTACAATAAAACAGCTTTCTAACGTTTTTTTCTTCTCTTTTTTTTGAATCTACAAAACAGTTAATGCATGAATCAACTATCTTACCTTTACTGATGTCAAGAACTAATGGATAATCTGTCTTCTTCATCACTTTTTTACATCCACCGTTTTTATTGTACACAAATCGTTTTAAATGGAGGATTAATATTGGAGGCAATTTCTGCAGAGCTACATGATTAAAGGCTTCAACCTAAAGAATGAACAAAGAGCAATTTAAAAAGTTCTCCGGGTTATTAAAACAAGATATTTATAGACCACTGGAGAAAAAAAAACAACAACCTATTTTTCCTATTTGAAAACCACATCTGAATAATTAAGAGAATATTTCAAATATACTATTTTCCTATTGTCTACCTTGATACATTTTTAATGAATTATAATTATTCTACAGATTTTCAATACATCACACATAAGCCAACTATAAATCAAAAGGCATCTTGACTCCCCCCCCCCCCAATGTTGAACCACAATAAATGAGATGCACAACTGATTTGAAAATACATAAGCAATAAGGTTTATGTTGATGAATTTTTATACACACCAGCAACTATCTTACCAAACCATTTAGATAGCGCATAATTTTATTACTCACTACAATAATTTTAGGTCTATGCAAATATATACGGTATAGAAAATTGAAATTTGTTAGTATTGAACAAAATTTAAGCAATTTTGATAGCAAAAATCAACAATATCCACATAATAGATATATGGAGCATGAGTTTTTTTTGGATAAATTTAAACAAACCCAAATGTCTCTCAAACTGCAACTAAGTATACTTCTAGTGAAATAAAAACCAATTTAAAATATTAAATTGTGAACAAGCAGTGTATGTTAATTAATTTCCTTCAAACATTCTTTTTTTTAAATTAAAAGTCAAATATATATATATTATATATGGGTTACATTATACTTTATTGCACGTTGATGAACATTTTAAATTTATATCAACATCTTTTAAAAAACTGAAAAATCTCATAAACATGTTTTACTGACTCGATTTTACCATCTTAAGATTTGAATATATCTAAAATTATGTAATAAATTACCTCCTGCTTTGACTTGGCACAAACATAGCCCTGAATAGGTACTTTAACAGTCATTTCTTTAAGAGCTTCAGAAACAGAAGTTACATTGTCAGACTGGAAGAGAAAACTTCATTTCATTACAAACATTTTAATCTAAGGAACTGCAACAAATTTCTTTTCAAAGAATTACCTGATATAATCATCATTAAAAAATTATTTACCTGAATATCAAGCTGCAAAGTGAAGAAGGGTTGAATTGAAGCTGTTTTGACTGTCTTAGTAGTTAAAAATGATTTTATTTGACCACCAAGCAAATCAGAAATAGGAGTTCTATGTTCAACAACCTGAAAGCAAAAATAATCCAGTATTTAAAATCCTAAATATAAATTCAAGATGCATTCAAGCCTTTTCCAGCATGCAATAACAGTAGCTAATATTCAGATATCCAACTGAATTTGATGGTTTTATTTTGTCTTATTTCACTGATTTAACACGTTTTTATTACAGTTCAATTTTGATGGAAAAAAAAAGCCACATCAATAAAATCACCAGGACATGAAGGAAATCCCACCCAACCATCAATATTATTGATAAAAAATATTGATAATAATGATACAGAATATTATCCTTTATATGATTCTAAAATATTAATTTCAATTAATTCATTAAAAAAATATGTATTGCATAAATTAATATCAATAATAAAACTCTGTACCCAAAACGTAAAAAAATATGTTTACGATTAACACATTAATAGCAGCACGCATTAATAATGGTTTGCATTTGGAATGCTTCATCTTTCTTCTCCCTTGACATATTTTAAATAAAATAATTTTTATGAATTACTTTATTGATTTAACACACTCTTTAATAGGCAGCAGCAAGCACAGATATAACAAACTGCAAGGAATAAGAGTAATATTAAACAAAAATCAAAATTGCTTGAGGGGGAATTACATGAAACATGGATTACTACCATTTTGAGTAACTAAATGTAAGCCTTATAAAACACCATATTATATACATATGTTAGTACATTTAAAACATAATTCATTACTTTTCTAGTAACCATCCCTTTATTCTTGGAGCCGACCTGGATCACTTGCCATTCATCTCCTTCATCACCGATATCGCCATTTACTTCTTCCACTACATAAAAAAAATATATAAATATACATATCAAAGATTATATGAAAATATATATAGTTAAAATTTTTGAAAATACACATAAAGATAATCAGGAATAAATATATAAAGTATGAATCCTGGTCAAATAATAAAGACAAAAATCAGACATGATTCATTTCATCTTTCCATTACAAGGATGTGCAGCCCCAGATTAAAAATTTAATATGAACCTGGTCTGTATATGAGTTGGAATCATGTTTTGAAGTTGGCACCAACAATTTTTAATTTTAACCAAAATAAAAAAAATGACAATAGTAAGAATAAACAAAGCATATGATGAATATTCTAAATTTTTAGCAACTAAAACAGTGTTTCATTCAATGGAAAATTTTTCAAATCATTGATTCATTTATGTTTTTAGCAATTAACCAATGTACCACACAGTAAGATTTATCTGCTTCAACTGATTTAAAAGAATTTTTTACAAGATTTGATCTTTCAATATTTTTTCATTTTTGTTTTAAAAATATAAAATAATTACACAGATTTTGTAATTTTAGCAAAAGGTACAATATGAATTCTAAAAGGTATAATTATACCCAACAATTGTGAAATATTGCTACAATAGTTTTATAAGGCCATACAATGCAAATTTTACTTTTTACAGAGGAAATGTAATAAATATTAATATATTGTGAAATTAGATACTTACTCTTAATATTGGTTTTTTTCTGATAATTTTTTATTATTTTCACCATTTCTTCATGCATACCATTCAGAATAAAACTTAAAAATTCCTCAGCATCTTCTTGTTGACCCTGAAAGGAAACAAACAAAAACAAAATTAATAAGCATTTTAATGATCAAACTCATTACAAAATATAAGTCAACAATAAGGGAATGTTAATTGATTAAATGGATTCTTTTGATTTTTTAGAGCTATTTAAGACTAGAAAAATTTAGTTATTTTTATATAAAGACAAATTTGCTCATACATTTTGAAATAGAAATAACGTGGGACAGTTTTTAAAAAAAATAATAATATATATCATTATCCTAAATATAAATTAAAAAGATTAAACTTTAGACACTTACTTTAAGGCAATCAGATTTCAAATCGCTAAGCATATCATACATAAAATCAGGTTGGAACGGAGGTCCAAGCTGCAGTTCTTCCTGAGAAGTGTCATACCGGGAAAATTCATACATAACTTTGACCCTTGAAATAAATATATAAAACATATATTAAAACATTACGATTCAAAAATTATAAATATCAATAAAAAGATATATTATTATTTTAAAATTTTGAAGAGATAATAAGTATTTAAAATAGTTTCATGTCATAGGATCCAATTTTTCATTTCACAATTATATCTGCTAACAATGAATATTAAATTACTGAATTCTTGTTTAGTAATGCATAAGGATCAAAACTGTAGGTTACATAATAATATTGTATAAAATAAACTAGAAAAACATATTAGAGGTTAAATGGTTGAGAAAATATTAAAATTATCGTCAGAAAAATTTGGGACCTACAAAACTGGCTGAGAAAAGCATTTACTTCTCAAACAATAAAGAAATTCTTTCAATATACAAAAGACACTTAAAATCTTAATGACGGAACTTTTCAGAAAAGTTCTGAAATCCATAACTTTGCAGAATACAAAAAATTTAAATTATTTTAAAAATAATTTAAATTTAATAAATTAAACATCAGTTTGTCCTAATTATTTCATTTTCATAAATACTAATAAAAAGCTATTGAAAGTTGATGCATACACATCTAGATTTTATAAAATTCATAAAAAATAGATTATGTTCAACAGCAGAGATATTTGATAATAAATGATAAAAAAGATTCAGTGCTTATTGTTTTGCCATCTTATTATAAGACAATTCAGAAACTATATTTTAAAAGAATAACAGCTACTTACATGCTGTCAATAACAGGAGTTGACGACTTTCCACGGTCAACACCTGGTCCTAGGGGAAGATCCCTTAAAAGTGTGTAAAATGGAGAACAAGCAAGCAAAGCTTGTAAACACTACAGATTGGTTAAGAAATATTTACAAAGAATAAAACACAATAATTGAAATCTATCCAAAATACCTACAAATATAATAGTGAAGAAAATCTCAAAATTAATAAAGAACACTTATTGAAACTTTATTATTTCATAATATAGAAAAGAATATTTCAATATGATTACTTGAATTTTTTCTTCTAAATTTACAAGTTAACTCTCTTTAGACATTTTATTTTATTATATTCACTTTGGATTCTGAAAGCAATCACAATTCACCTAAGGAGTGATGTAGAAAATCAAGGAAGGACAAAAAATTTATATCTAGATTAAAAGAATTCTGAAAATTTCAAAAAACATTTGAAAAAAAAAAAAAAATTGCAATATTAATCTATTAATACCAAATTTTACCCACAGTAAACAATAAGGGCTTAATTAGCTTTATTTTTCTTCTCACTTTAAATATAGATTATCGAATAAAACTGACAAAAGTGGTCTAGTTATTAGAACTCCATTAAAGTTTTATTTCCCAGCTTCTCAGAAATGAAGGAAAAATTACCATTGATGATATATCTAGAGGTCATAAACTTTCATATGAAATAAAAATTATAGAACCCCAAAAATGTTTAGATTTTTGATGACTGGTTATTTAGGTTTTCTTTATTGTTTTAAATATATAGATAGGGAGTTTATCATTTAAAAACTTTAAATCCCCCCCCCAAGATTTTTAAATTACAATAAAATAACAAATAACTAAAGATAACTTCAATTTTTTCCATCACCTTGAAGTTAGATCAAAAATAAAAATTCAAAATATTGCTTTTTATTTTAAACTAACTAATTAGCATATATGCAAATTGAAATCCATTTAGAAATTTAAGAATATACATATATTGGCATTGAGATTAGCAAAAACCACCAGCAAAAGAAAGAGGATGTGCATTTGTTTTAACCCTTAAAATGAAATATAACTGTCAGATGTATATTAAGAATATAACTGCAAGAGTAAAGAAAAATGATTCATAATTATATATAAAACTGTAATTCTATAAAAGGATACAGCATTAATATAGCACCAATTTCTTCTGTTGATTAATCCACGAGGTTGCAAAAGTACAGGATGAAAATCTAGTTTCACCTCATACAGATGTTCTAAAAAGAAAAATACCAAATGAAACTACAGCTATTCAATAATATTCAAGTTAAATAATTTAATACAAATATTAATTTATCTATCTAAAGGCATGTAAGACTTTAATATTTTTTATAAAATGATATAAAATAGATAATATATACATACCAAATAAAAAATAATTTGAAAACCTTAATGAAAAATTTGTCCTGTTCTTAACCAGTTTATTTTTCAGGAGTATATTCGTCATTTTACATTATAACGAGTTTATTTAATGACAATTATTATAATAGTTTATTATATTTATATAATATATATGTTTATAATTTAGGTACACATTTTCTGAATAGGTCGAAACAAGATAACTGTTTAATGGTTTAAACCAAATATTTTATACAATGACAAATAAGTTAAAAAAAATATTCAACCTATAAAGTAACTTAATTGAAACAATTAAACAAAAAGAAAATAAAGATTAAAAATCTACAATGGGAACAATAGAAAAAAAGTGAAACTTACTCCCTAATGCAAATGACATTTTGTCTTCAGCTAATAAAAGAATTTCTTTTTCTTGTTCTACCTTTACATTTTTCACAACTGCTTCATTATTAGAAACTGAAGGTTTAGAAAAGGCAACTTTTGCAGGCTTTTGGCCTTTACTAACAATATCAGCCCATGAACGATTAACAGGTCTACTGGATGCAGTTGGTTCCTCAGCTTTTGGAACAGCTGCTTTAGCACTTGTGGTTTCATCTTTAACATTTAAGGCATCTACATTTAACTCAGACTCTACATTCTGTTTTATTCCATTCTGAGTGACTTTTTCTGTTAAGTTAGTTGGAGTGTTTTGTTCATACAGAAGTTCACTTCTTTCATTAATTTTATGATTAACATTAGCACTTGGAGCTATTCTATCAGCTTGAGCTGGCAGTCCATTGATTGGCTGTTGAGGCTGTGTTGGATAAATTACCATATTCTGTGGTATGAAACATGAAACAGTTGGATTTAGCTTAAAAGTAGAAACATTTGAAGGAATCTGTTGACTTTCATGTATTGAAGAATAAAAATCACCTTCAAATGGTTTGGGATGTTGTGAAAATGTAACTTGCTGGTCGCATGTATTTTGTTGCAATGTTTGTTGGCCATTGGGGAAACTCCGAGTAGCAGACTGTAATGTCCGCATTTGCTCATCAACAATTGTTGGACGATAATGAATGTCATTCAACGTAGGAGCTGCTCCCGGCAGACTTGAGCCATTAGTATAAGAAGCTGAAGGTGCATTGTGTATTTCTGTGTTTCCAGAGGCATTATTGTTTAATAATGGTACATGTGATTGAAATGCAGGTGCATGAACATTTAAGGAAGATATGCTTCCTAGAAAAAAAAAATCAAATTTTATTAAAAGACATATGGTAATTAATAACTGAAAATACAAAATTAATGATACAAGAATGTATGATAAGCACAAAAATACAACTTTGACACAACTTAGGAAAAAATTATAGAGATATTAATTTACCATTGAAGTCATTCGTTTACATCAATATGAGAAATCAGTTTGAAGATGCATATTCAAAGGAAACGGTATTTTTTTTATTAACAATTTTTTAAAATAACAAGAACAAATTAATTTCATTTACATTTGATTCAGCATTAGCAGAAGAAAATAATAAATTTAAATGCATCATATACTATAGTTAAATGCTTTTAATACTATAGGCTGTATATATTTTCCTACATTTAAATTATTTAAAATTTTTATCTGAAAATAAATTTCTAAAATATTTTACAGTTGGAAATCATATTAAAATGTTTAACAAACAACAAATTATATACTAAAGGAAATGAAACATTTATCAAATTAATCAACTGGCTTCCTTCCATATTTATACACACATAAATTAATAATAAGGACCTAGAAAACTACAATTAGATGAAAATATTACCTTTGGAAAGTAATTTTTCTTCAGAGTAATCATCCCAAGGGAACTAAAACAGAGAAAATATTGTTATAACAAATACCAAAAATATTAGCTATATTTATTTGATGAATCAAATTTTGCAAACAAAATACTAGTGTTTTAAGATATATACAAATCGTACATACTTAGATGAATAATACAAGCAAGGAATCTGCCTAAAAAATGATTTTCCTTAATGATTTTATCCAGTGCTGAATGTTATTACCATGAATTGATTAAAAAAGAGAAAATTTCTAATACTATATAAATCTGTTACACAAACTGAAAAATTATTTTAGTTTTCTATATAATACAAACTACACTTCTATTTTACAAATTAAGTAATATTATATTTATATATAAACATATCCGACGAAAAAAAATTTTCTACAAATACTTTACATGAGAACCATATTGGAAAGAACAATAGTGATAAGCCACTTAAGTGAATTACATATGTTTTACAGCATATAATGAAAAGTGTCTTGTAATAAAATAACTTTTTGAATTTCTAATTTGCATCAATTTTTTCAAAAATTGATTTCTAATAATTAAGAAATTATAAGTAAGAATAAGTAAGAAAAGATAATTACAATTTTTTGCAACTGGTATTTTTTGAAAGAGGAGTTAAAGGGGGGAGGGGTTACAAGCATCAACTTACTTTAATGAGCATTGCTAATTTTGCCTTGCTACATGTTGTAAGGCATCATATAAGAACATAGTTTCTTACTTAGATTGTCAGCATGGTTAAGTATAAAGTAATTGCATTTTATTTTATTACATTCAATTCATAAACATTTTTCAATTTACTTACAAAAAGGTGAGATCTTTAGAAAATTCTGTATCATTAACTACATTAAAATTAATAGCTAAAAAATATAATACATTGGCAATTGAATGAACTAATATTTGATCATTTCAAAAACAGTCATTCATAAAGTTGAAAAATTAAAAAAAATTAACATCAATCCATACATTTCTTTTTTGCCAAAAAATTTATTAAAAATATCCAAAATCAAGGTAACTGAAGATTAAACAAGTATCATATTTTCAATCACTCCCTGTTGCTTTAAATTATCAAACTCAATTTTAATTAAAAATTATTCACCTTTTCTCCTATAAAGGTGGCAACAGAAAGGAGAAAATATACAATGTTTTAATACAAGTATTTATTATCACTTTTATTTGTTGGTTTAAGAAATAATGCCTTTTGTACTAACTGCCAGAAGAATTCCAGTTTCCTATTATCCTCCCAATATATGTAAAATAATAATGCAAAATAAAATTCTGAACTTTAAGACAGTAAACTAATTCCATGTCATCTGGCAACAAGATTTCAAAAATAAAGAGATAGCATATAGATTCAATATTTAGTCTATATGATTTTTAGAGAAATCAAGGAATTCCAAGAACTAAATGATTTTATAACAAATAAAAACATTAACTTATAATTACACTAGAAATACCAAGCTTTGTAATTGAAAATGATTTTCACAACTCCAGAGATTCAGAATAGAATGAATTTATGATGATAGAAATAAAGTAACAAGCAAAGATAATATCTGGAATATAAATATTGCTCATGATTATAATTTACAAACATATACTTACACATTTTATTATTTGCAACAAAACATTTTTCAAACATTTCATTGAAACTGAATTAAATTTTTGCTGCAAACAGTATAAATGTCATCCCATCTGCTATGCAACCTGCCTTCTGCACAAGTTAATACAGAAGAAATCATTAGGCAATCAGAATTTTAATTTGTCATGTAAAGTCCTTAATTGCCATGTCTATATGCCCTCTAACCATCCTGAATATTAAATCATGTTAACATTCAACCAAATATGTAAAATAATACCCATATACAAAAGGAATATAATACACACACTGAATCAGCGAACAATGATAAATATTTGTAGTAGTGCAATTTCTGTTATATTTGATCTTAATGCATTTGCATAACTGGATGAATGTAAACATACTTTCCTATCTTCTCCTACAACATTACTTCATGTGTAATAGCTAGATTCATTGATAATAAAGTAAGATACAATTAGGAGACTCTGCAAGTAGTCAAATGATATCAAATAACTTAAGTTTTAAAGATTAGAAAAAAAAAGAAACATTTAAATTATTTTTGTGCTTCACAATCAGAATCCCCATTTATTTGGAAATTTTAATTAGGCATACTCTAGAACTTCATCCAAAAATTTACAGTATATATAAATTTATATATAGATGTATAGAAGTTTAATAATCATTCTGAATAACAAATATGACCCAAGATAAAACATCTCTAATCAAATATTAAAATAATAATAATAAATAAACAATCTAAAAATAATGGACTTACCTCTATTTCCGAAACATAATTTGATGGATGAAGCATCTGCTTAATATTCAAGACCTGGACATCGTCCAGGCCCTCAAAATCAAAAAATCCCTGAAACAAAAAAGCATTAAGTAGAAATTATCAAAATAAGGAATGAAAATTATGTTTTCAGAATTTTTTTTATGCCATAATGGTTTGCATGTTATATTAACACTACACGAGACAAGATCAATATCATTAATATGATTTCAAAAAGCATATTTTTTAAGAAATACATGACAAAAATTAATACACTTTAAAAATTTCACCAGACATGGAAAGACCAGTGGAAGGGATTACCAATATAGTATTATATATATAATAAGAAATAATCACATTCATTTTATAGAAGATCTATTATGTAATTTATAGATATAAATCTACATATATGAAAAAAAAATCATTATTTCAGTCTTACAAACTTAACTTATAAAAGCATCAGGTATGTAATATGGAAATAATGTAAAAATTAAGCACAAAGCACTTTAGCAAAACAAATTGCCTTGGTACATGCATGTAAATGTAGATCAGCATATTTTCTAATAAATGCTTTCTGTTTTAAAAAAATCACAATTTTTATAATTTTTTTAAATTATAAATTAATATTTTTTAAATTTTAATGCTTATATTTGAAAAATGACTTATTTTAAGATGAATGTATTTTTTTTATTTGACAAAAAGATCCCTTATAAAGAAGGATATTATATTTTCTATAATATTTCATAATTAATTCGTATTACAAAATATTATGCCAACTTTTATGAGATTAACAATAAAAATCTAAACTTTTTGAACACTTTTTAAAATTAAATTACGAATTAATATGGGCAAATACATCATTTTTGAAAATATTGAAATTGATGCAGCAGTCTAGCATGACTAAAACTTTGTATTTGAATTTTATATATCCAGCAAAAAATAAGTCAACATGACTAGGATAGAAATTAATTTCTTTTTATGCCAACTCATCATATTTAGTCGTCTAGAACATTTCATTTGCTGTCTTATAAAGAATACCAAGATCACTGCTATCACACTGCTGCCAGGAAACCAAGTACAGAATAATACCATATTCTAGTTGATTTTTTTTTTTTTTTTTTTTTTAACAGAGAAGAAGAGTATTAGAAATGGTCGGGTATAAATCACAACACATCTTACTTTTGATATCTTCTAATGTCCTCAAGTGATATCAATCTTACTTCTTTCTAATATCCTCAAGTGATATTAGAAAGTTTAATATTAGAATAATTTCCATTAGATAAAAATTAACAATCCAAATAGTGTCAATTGTATTTTTAATACTATAAACACTTTATCATTCCAATGAAATAAAATTAGTTATCTTAAAACTTTTATATATAAACTAATATCCAACATTTAAAAATTAATGCATAAATCATCAACAAATTCAAGATAATGAACTTAAGACATTTTAAAGAATGTTTAAAATGCAAATATCATCAAATCCATCAACAACACACTATTTTCTCTGAAAAAAAAAATCAAGATCTTGCATCATAAAAGTAATGAGACATTTCCAAGAAATGATACAGTGCAGATAATTGAACTTATGCTATTTGAGCATTTGCACATTATAATCAATGAAGTCGCCGAATGACTATTCATCAAAAACTTTGATAGTAAAAAAAGAAAAAACTAACACAGAAGAAAATTTTTAAATGTTAACAAATTTAAAGATATTTATTAGTTCATACAAATCAATTCCAATTCACGACACTTAAGAATACTGTTGTACGAAACATATCCGTAAAATGAAAAAATAATTTTAAAGTCCACTAACACTGTTTAGAATACCCGGCTTCAATTCAAAATAATGAATAAAAGTAAAATGCTTCATCATCGATTCTTTCACAAGAGTAACGGATAAAATTGAGAAATTAAAAATTATGGAAATCTATCAAGAGAAAAATTATACATAACTAACAGAGAAATTGCTTTCTCAGCTTCTTTTTATATTTTATATACCTAAAGATAATTTAAAAGATCATTAAGATAACCGTGCTGCATTGACGGGCAAGTAAAATGGCTAAATTTTACAATCGATTTTTAAACTAATTTAAAAAAAATTAGATCGCAAGCTTACTCTAATCGAACAATAAAGGCAAAACATTGTAACTTTTTGAAACTGACAATACTTTCACATTTGCTAATAACATATCGTGACGAATTTTCATTTACATATGGAACATTATATCTAAGGTCACAAATCAAAAACATAATTTGATTCACGCATCAAATAAATTTGTTCGCTTTTCACAAAATGATATTTTTAAGATAAGTTAAAATTATCGTAAAGTAGGCTAAAACTAAGGGAGACCACGATAACACGAGGTTAACCAACAACAATATCCTTATGCACTTAAAAGATATTGAATAATATTCTTACGATTACTTTAAAAGAAAACAATGTAATTATTTCAGAATAAATACTTACAAAATTTTCATCCATTTTAATATTTAACTCAAAGTTTCCGCATGGCCTTAAAATTTAACTCCATCGTTTTAATTATTTTACTCGCTCCTTCAAGTTTAGTCTTTACCTCAGTCACAAGCGCAGTTAAACAGCAACAACTTCAAGATGAAATAGAGTTTGCGACAGAAAGGAAAGAGAAAGCAGCTAACTTGGCATTTTCAACCTAAAGAAAATAATCATACAATTTGAAAAGTTGCTTTATTTTGAGAAAAGAAGCAAAATAATGTTTTTAATTTTTATATTTTATAACTGCATATAATGTAACAATAGACAGGAAAATATTAGGGAACACATTCAACAAATTCCTAAGAAAAAAGTCGGAAACATGGAATGAAAAGTGATTGACGTCTACCCTCTTTATGTACAATGTAGAATTTGATATTTTTTCCAGAAAAATTCAGAAATTTTATTTGTAGATGCAAAAAATTTGCTGGTTTATTTTTTATATCAAATTTGTCATATTTCTTCCAAAATCGATGAGGATTTTGCGATAGATTTCTAAGATTATCCTCACATTATTATTTAAAAAATTGATTATCTGAATGCACTTATTAAGCAAAATGTGGTGACCTATGGTTCCCTTAATAATTAAAAGGCTTCTTTCTCATCGGACACAAATTCGGTTCGAATTTCTTTTTAAATATTTTCGGATGGCATGCATCAATTACAGGCTACAGCGGTTGGCAGAATATCTATTTTGGGTCCATTTCGAATCTTGATACCTCCTCGAAGTAGATGAGATTAACTCACCGTAATAGAACAAATGTCTTTAATTCAGTGTGGGAGTTTGTAGATCATGTGGTTCTTTACATATCGTTTTTGTTATAAGATTGTGATTCAAACTATGAGATCCATTCCTATTAACTACCTTGTTGAGAAAAATAAATTTAACAAATCTAATCAAACAAATAATGTTCATTTATGAAAAATTTAAGAGTAACATTAAAATTTACCATTTGCAAAGATTGCTTTGATTTTTATCAGTTAATCCTTCTTTTCATCACATTAAATTTTACCAGTTAATGAATTTTTCATATATATTGATCTTGTTCAGAATATTCATCAAAGTAAAATATTCCATAATTTTCGGAGATCTTAACTTTCAATTAAAGAAGTTATCGCTATATATAACCCCATCCCCACACAAAAAATAAAAATTTAATTCATTTTAAAGTTCACTTCTTTGTTCTCTATAGGCTAAGTCTTCGTTTTCATAAGAATTTATTTTTCAAAGTCCATTTTTCTCGGTTTTTAAAACTTGTATCAATATCTAAAGATGATACTAGTTCTTTCCTCTCCATCAGGATATCTTCGAAAATTTTATCTGATCTATATTTTTTAAGAAAGTAGTTTAATTTGTTGTAGTTTAATTAAACTCTCAGAATCCTGAGGAATATTAAAAACTTTTGTTCAAAAAATATTATTAACGACAGTAACTTTGTTTAGCATGTTTCTTTTGCCTCAAAATTACCATACACTTAAAATTAAATTTTAGAATTTTTTTTTTTCGAAAGGTGGTTTCTTATATTTTAAGGTGTTATCAAATTTTATTCGATTGTTTCATAGAAGCCATGAATAACCTCTCTTAATTAAACATTCAACTAGGTGATCGCCTTTATGAGGCTAGACCACCTTTTATCTTATAAAGGTTTCAATGCTAAATTAGAAAAGACAAATATCGAACAAATTATTTGATTGCAATAGTCAGTAATAAATAGGAAATAAGGAATAAGCAATTTATCGACCGCATCTACCGTCATATCGGTACCATGTTTAGAAGAATATATTATATCTGTTTTATATTCAGAAACGTTTGAACAAAAGAACAATTCCATTTAGATAAAGAGCGAAACGGGCCGCTTGTTTTAATGAGTATTAGAATTTTACTATCGCCATAGATCAGCGTTCCTCAACCTTTCAGTATTCGTGACCCAGTTCTCAATCATAATTTTCATCGCGCCCCCCCCCCTTACAATAAAATGTATACAACAATAATGTATATTGAGTATTTTGGATTCTGTTTTTAAATTATTTTTAATTTACTGCCAAAACAAGAGTAAAAGCGAGCCAACGTTGGCGAGAAACCACATCTTGCCTTTTGGACAAGTGGACAGTGAACAGATGAAGCGAATGAAAGCGGAGAAAATTTAAATATTATATTTGAAATGAAAGTCAAATAGTGAGATAATGTTAAAAGAATATGAAAGTAGACAAATTCGTCAATGAAAGTTAACCTAGACGGTGTGAGCTAAATTTAGAAACGGGGAATACATTTTTTTAGAATAATAAAAGAAATAAAACAGAAGCATGACAAAACAAAAGTGAAAAAAAATGGGAATGTTTGTGCAAGGAAATCCACACGACCGAGGCCGTCTCGAGCATGCGCGGAGTAAATGTTTTCTCATAAGAAGAAGGAAAATATTCGATACGCAAGTTTCAATTCCAGCCAGTCTCATTCGAGTCGATTCTTTTATCGCTATCGAATCAATTGTGAATTTGTATGTTATATATGTTTTCGTGTTAATTGCAATTTCCCCATATAAAATATTCGCGGCAGCTGATTTATGCAGAATCATGAATAAATTTTTAAGCGGAAGTAAGCAAGCATTAGACGATAGTCAAGCATCAACAAGTACACAGACGAGCGTGGTTCCGAAAATAAAATCGAGGAAATATTCTCAAGAATACTTAAATTTTGGGTTTACCAGTACTGAAGTAAATGAAGAAAAAATGCTCCTGTGTATCATTTGCTCAAAATTGTTGCCCGCAGTCAGCATGAAACCTAATAAACTTAAACGACATTCGGAAACGCTTCATAATGAGTACGTCAACAAACCCAGAGAATTCTTCGAATTAAAATTAAAGTCATATAACAAGCAATAACAATCATAACAATTTGCGTGACAAATTGTTTTCCATACAGCTTGACGAAGCAACAGATAGTAACAAAGATGCTCATTTAATTGCCACGTTCGAATTTGTGGTAATATGTCAGTAGTAGAACTACTTTTCTGCAAACCAATAGAACTCAAAACATCAGCACTCGCATTATTTGCTATTTTAAATGATTTTATGAACGAGGCAAACATAGAATGGAAAAATTGCGTCGGAATATGCACCGATGGTGCTCGTTTAATGTCCGAAAGATTCCAAGATATACAAGCACTTTTAAAACAAAAATCGCCTCAGTGCACACATTGCATGATCTACAAAGAAAGTTTGGCTTCAAAAGAAATGAGTCCTGATTTGAATATTGTGTTAACTACAGTTGTAACCGTAGTAAATTATATAAAAATGAGACCCCTGAAATCGAAAATGTTTTCCGCACTTTGTGAAGACATATATTCAGTACATTCAGCGTCACTATTTTATTGCGAGGCAAGATGGTCATCACATGGGAAATTTTTGCAACGTGTTTATGAATTAAGCGAAGAAATCGCCATTTCCTAGAAGAAGAAAACAGACAGGAGGCCGAGAATTTTCACGATAGTTTATTTGCGATTAAATTGAGGTACTTGGTCGACATATTCGAGAACTGAGACTGGCTATTTCTAATATTAAGCCTTCCTTCGAAAAATTTTGCCCTGCAAGACACGCCCAAGGAAGTCACAAATAATTATTAAATTTGTTTGTAATTTAGTATGCTTTGATTAAGTAAGTTGTTTTAGTTATTAAATATGTCGAAATGTATTTTGTTTTCTATGTGTATGTGTGCTTTCCTTTCAGTTATATTTTCTCTTTCAGACATAATATTTTCTCTTTTTCTCTTTTAAATAATATTTTCTCTTAGATAGTCCCGCGCCCCCCTTCTAGTGTGCTCGTGCCCCCCTAGGAGGGCGCGCCCCATAGGTTGAGAATCACTGCCATAGATAAAATGACAAGCAACATTTAATTTTTTTAAGGAGTTTAATTTTTTTAAAAAAATATTATTAATTTTTAAGGGTGCTTTCTGATTTGGCACCGTCGTACTCCTCACGATCTTGCACATGTTGGTGGCGATGGTTTGGGTGGTTCCTATCTCAATCGATAGGTACTGGTATTGAAGACAAAATATGCTCCTAAACTAAAATTACTTGAATTTAAAATATTCATATTTCTCTAAATTAAAATTAAATACTATTCAAATTATTATTTAAAATTTTTTAATAGTGAAATATAATTTGGGTTAAAAATATCAGTTGCTTCAATTGCTTTTTACTTTCCCGTATAATTTATGTTATACGGGAAACATAACATAAGTTAACACGAAAAGTACAAAACGAAGAGAGCTGGATAGATCTATTCGGTACACAGATATAGCATCAATAATGTAGACATCTGTGAAATGTTGAGCCAAATAAAATAAGGAGATGACTGTCTGGATCTGTATTTTCAGAAACATATTGATGCGATAATTCAAAAACACAATAACTTAAATATATCAAATTTGATATAAGATTTTGTAATTATAAGTGCAGTTTTGTGACAAATCTTTGTTTCAATCGATTGAGAAAAACGTGTCAAAAACTCGGATGCTATTAACGGCATGCCAGGGGTTAATTGCCAAACAACTCACCAAGATTCTGTAAAAATGCTAAATTCCAGCCAAAAATTTATATTTCACGACTATTGCAAGCCATGCAAGGAGTTTTCCGGCATGACATGTTTATTATAGAGTACGCGAGAAAGTTGTGAGGGGACCATTTCCACTGGTTTTATTTTTTCTCAGATGTTCAATATTTCTTTCAATGCCTATCCTCTCTCAGATTATTTCAAGCATATTTAACCCTTATCTGGGGAGGTGAAATTTTAGGACTTAACTGGGGAGGTGCGGTCTACGAGACCGCATTTCATTTACACTCAAATTAAAATTTCTAATGAATGCATTAGCATGAAAAACTGCCAGTATATTTTGCAGATATTTTTCTTGATATATAGATATGTTTTAGAAATTTTCTAAAATATATTATCATTGAAAAAAGTAAATGCCTTGGAACATACATTTTCTTCTCAAATGACATGTTACAATAAATACTATTCTTGAAAAAGCATATTACTTTTTACTTTTTCAATCATATTTATTTTTACAGTATATGAAGGTATATAGAAAACAATTTAATGTAAAATACAACAATTATATGAAAAAAAAATGACAATGGGTAAAATTGACCCTTTTTTTATCAGCTTGTGTGACTTTCATAGCATGGTTTTCTAGGGCATTTTAAATATACAGGTTAAGAACAAGTATAAAAATCAACCTATAAATTCTGTATATATATTTCTTGGTATATTAATATATTTTATGAATTTTTCAAAATACATTATCACTAGAAAAATTAATTATGTTTGAACATACATATCAAAATCAGATGAATGCGAACTCTCATCGAAAAACTCTTCTGTACAATTATCCTTATCACTAAAATCCCTTTATTCTTCATTTAAAAGTGTCTGGAGCATTGCTTCATAATAGGATCAGTAAACTGGATGATATTTAGGTGCCAAAGTTTTAGCGCCATCTGCTAAGCCTTGTTTATCACTGGGACACTAACAGGGAGATGCGGTCTTAAAGACCGCGCTCGAAGAAATAACTGAATTATTTAAAAAAAGATCTGCTGAAATCGGTTTAAAAAGTGAACGTGTATTCAAGGTCATAAAACAGGAAGCTACAGGGTCAATCCATTCAATTGAGCTAAAAATAGAATAGGGGTGACAGAAAATCCATCGCTAGCGGTCTCACAGACCGCACGTCCCCAGTTAAGGGTTAAAGGAACGTGTACGATGCATTTAGTAGGGGGAGGAAAGCTGTCCTAGTGATACGCGTACTACAAGTTGAGAAACTGTTTTAAATGAAGCATTTTATTAGTAAGTATTTTCAGTTTAGGATAATTAAAATTAATTTATGTCTAAGCATCGAAATAACTATTCTAATGTTAGTTATTAATTATTCATTTTCTCCCCCGCCTATAATTACGATCTAAAGATACGATATATTCGATCAAAAGATGGCAGGTTAGGAAATCCAGATAATATTTTGACGAATTTTTTTTCTTTTCTTGGGAGTTTAATCTTTTTCTAAATTTGAAGGTTTTATAATTTTGATTTATTAGTCAAATATTGCAAGTGATTCATACTAAAGATTTAAAACAATGAAAGACAGATCTCTAACTCTTATGAAAAGACAAACAGGTCTATCCCTGGCTTCGCTTTCGTTATTTGTTACATGGGTAAAGCCCCTTTCCGATGGCCCGTGCGTGCCTTGGGTCTGCCGTATTTTGTCCTCTTTCTCCTCACTTGTGGTTTCCCGGCTTCTTTGATGGGTTTTTTTTTTTCATTTTACCGACAGTTTGCGGAAAGTTTCCGATCGACGTCCACAGGCGTGATTGGTCCTACGATGAAGCAGATGGCAGATTTACGACCATAACCGTAAAGACAACGGTGTAAAGTCTCGATCCAATAACAGGTAGCGTTATGATCAAATTCTTTATTTACAGCTTTATTACATAAAAACAACTCTTTCTCATCTAGGTTAAATGAATGATGCTATTTATAGCACGAAATTTAAACAAGAATAGTTCCTCGAACAAATTTGGAGAAAACGCCTTCACAACAACAGCTAACAGGCGGTTGGCGTCTCAGGCTACTGCAGGGTTAGCTCTAGGAATCCCCCGAATTTCCTTCGGGTTGAATTTTTCTCAGAAGTCCACTTCATACCAAGCTCCTCTCTCCCTCTTCTTCCGAAAAAATCTCCCTTTTATCTTTCTCTCAGACTCCACCTTTCCTGTCCACTCCCTGTTACCCAATCACCGTTCAGAACAACCTGAATCGTCTCTGGTCGCCCGTGGGAAATGTCCATTGAGGATCCACCCTCCACAATGGGAAAAATGAAGGACATCTGGACATCTGGAGTGTTTGACACTCTCGCCTTTCGAAGATACGATTTATTTCCCTGGGAAACGCACGTGTGGTTCCTTATCTGGATTAGCACTAATTGGCCAGACGACCGTACTTAAAAGGAGGGTCTTCCATTTGGCAATCTGGAGGCACTTAACACTGTGGGAGTTTCGTTGATGAAGAATGGCCCGGAATGTAAATTATCGAGTGTGGGAAAAAGGAATGTCACAGACAGGGAAGAAGCTGAATCATTACAACGGGTTATCGGAACGAGGTTTAAGAAGAAGCAAATCATATATATTTTTATGTCATATAATTTTTAAATTCAACTTCTAAAGAAATTATAAGATCTCTAACTGTAACTAATTACTAATACAGATATCGGATAAACGACATAATTAGTCTCAAATTCGGTGCATTTATATATATACTGCTTGGTGATAATAATGCGATCTTTACGGTTGAAGAAACATAAAAGTTTGAGGTTTCGTTCAAATTTTTAACTTCAAAAATTTGATTAAAATAAAAAAAAAATTATGGATATGACATTGACTTCACTGTAAGGCTAAATTAATATATTTGTAAATATAATGGTGTAAACATAATTTTTATGTAACGATATGCTCCGAAGTTATGGCGGGAAAATGTTAAATATTGTTACTCCCGTTTCATCCTCTTCAGCGTAGCGTAGATATTTTTTTAATAACTCAGTTTATTCTTAAGAATGCTAAAGAATAAATGTGCTAAATTTTATTTGAATCCATCAGGATGTATGGATTGTTTAAGGTTCAAACAGACAAATGGACATTCAATGCAAATGCGTGACCGAAAAGAAGAAACTTGTGCAATTTTAACTGAGATTTATTTCGTCAACGAAATCATATTATGTACAGAGAAATAGCGTGAACAGATACGTTATTCTACATCGCGATATAAGAGCAGAAGTACCCGAAATTTTTCCCTTCAGTGATATTACTATGAGATTCTGTTAGGGATTTCTTGTCCAGGTGTCGATTTAGGCAAGGGAATCTCAGATATCTTTTTAAAAAGATGTGCAGGTATTAAGGAATTTTATTCTTTCGGTCCTGGTATGGCAACCACGGAGTTTGTTAAGCGCGTGAGAAAAATAAATAAAAAAAGTGGAAATTGGATCAGGAAATAAGAAAACATTTTAAAATAAAGTTAACATGGGTTAAATTAAGATAAAATTTAAGAAATCAAAATTTAAATTACATTAAAAATATTATTACATATCTATATCTATATATATGTGTTTAGATTAATGGTCCATTTCGAATTTTTACTGATTTTTAAAGAATGTACCTGGTAGTTTTGATTTTATTATGAAACTGCTAGGGACGGGATTAGCAATTTCGAACCATTAACAAATACCAAGGTTGGCAGCTACTATTGCCTGTTCCATTCAATTTTTAACACTATTGTAACGTGAGGAATATTAACCAGATTAAAATTGAACAAGTTGAAACAGCGGATGGGTCTTAAGCAGAATCAGCTGAATCTGTGACTCTTATATCTTAGAACTGAGACTGCTTTTTCGCTTACATGGCCAAATCAAATCTCGCTGAATTCTGAAATTATTTCTTTTACCAGCTTGTTCAGGATGATTATTGTTTTGACTACATTAACTCCCCTCTCCCACCCTCAAAAAAAAAAAAAAGATACTATTTGGATAGTATTCACGAAACTTTCTCGCATACACCCTAAAAAGATGTTATTATCCTTCAAAAGCCCTTAAAAACAATTTGAAGGCCTTGGGAAAGGCTCTGAATGCTACGAATGCTCAGATTTTTATTTTAAAAACTCTGTTCATGAGTATTTTGTATTTCGTAATACAGTGCACAATAAGAATATTTATTTTGGACCCCCCCCCTATTGACTGACTATAATAAAGGAAACCTGCAATTTCAGTAATACGATTACATATTAGATTTAATTTATCTGAGCCAGTGCATGTTTGAGTTGTCACTAGGGATTGCAATACCGCACCAAAATTTCAATACCGGTATTCGGTATTTTTTAAATCTTAATACCGGGATACCGGTTTTAATACCGGTATTAGAAATTTTAGAATAGGAAAGAAAACACAGCGTTTCTTTGTTTTATTTGCGATTTTGTTAGAGAGTATAAATATCACAAAAATAATTTGTAACTTATAAATTATAACAGTATATAATCACAAAAAAGCAAAGAAACATCTTATTTATTTAAATCACAAAAAAAGTGTAAATATCACTATTCAGTCTGTGGTACTATTACAAATTTTTGAAATGTGATCTTAAAAAACATAATGCATCAATTGTACTGTCATTAAGCCTGAAAAGTAATTTTGTGTAAAAATTACCAGCTGTCGAAAACGCTCTTTCGACATCTACGGTGGTTGGTGGTACTGTTAGCAATGCGCGATATACTTTTTCCAAGTATTTACCTCTAAATCCCTCATCTTCAAATAAATCGATTTCCCGTCGGATAGTTTTGGATATAACTGATTTCTGTATTGTATTTTTGGTTCGTTGAAATTTTATTTATCGCTAATTCTAATTTTTGTTCAAGAGATAATTCCTTTTCACTATCGACAGTAGTGACATCATAATCTTCGATAATTGAACCAAATTCTTCCGAATGTGGATAGGTTTGTGGGTAAACAATTTTAAGAAAATTTACTCTTAACTTAATCAGATTTGAATTGGTTATTTTCTTTTCTTCTTTTTCATTTTCATTTTTAAAATCATTATAATTATGTAAATACCATAAGACATGTTCTATTTCGGTATGCCTTTCTTCTGTGAGAGTTTTCAATGCAATATATAATTCTTCAGATAGTGATGTGTGCTGTTCTTTCAGTGACTGCAACATGAAATTTATTGTTGCATTGGCTGTTAATAAATTAAAATCTCTCCGACATAATGCCTCAATAGTCAGTTTTATTGGAAATAGAGCTGATATAGTTCTGGATATTAAGCCGAATTTACTATCTGAAAAATTAATTTACAGGTTTAAGTCGATTATTGCTTTTTTGATTGGATTTCCCAGTTTCAAAAATCGTTCCATCATTAGGAGTAAACTGTTCCAACGTGTTTTAGAATCTAATATTAAAATATATTTTGTTTTATTTTCAGTTAGTATATATTTTAGTAATATATCCCTTTTTATAGGGGAACGTTTAAATATCTTAACAATTTTTCCAACTTTATAAATTATAGGAAGCAATTCTTGATAGGTTAATATTTCATCCTCATTAGCAATATCTTCTTCAACAATTACATTGTCATTATCTTCATTGTCAATATCACTGTTCAATATCAATATCAATTCACAAAGTTGGAATCCGAAATTTCTATATCCACAGTATAGAAATTTCGGTACAGTATTTGGATTCTTCTTTATTTTTTCGGTATAACACATCTATTACTCCTAATTGAATTCCATGTGCATAGCACAACTGCTGATTTGCACCAATCAACTTTCCAACTTTTTTCATAATTGTTGCTCCATCAGTCGTTATGGATACAATATTTTCTTTCAGGGATAATCCATGTTTCGCTAATTTAGATTTAAGCAATTATTAAGCCATTCATTAGCGAATTAATTTCGCCCGTTATGGAGACATAAAAACAAAAACGTATACTGTTTTGCTATGTTCGCGATACCTGAACATATAGTGGAGACAATTTAAAAAATTTCTAGTAAATACCGAAAAACCGGTATTTAAACTTGTGAATACCGGTATTACGAAATTGTACAAATGGCTCAAAATACCGGTATTCGGTACCCCGGTATACCGGTATTGCAATCCCTAGTTGTCACGTATGCATTCATGCGAATGTAGAGGGTACTAAACCCCATCGGCTCGTACTCGATTTGGTTCAAAATTTCATACGGATCTTCACTTTAGATGCTAAATCTGTGTACAAAATTTTATCTATTCAGCTTTTATTTTTAATTGTTACTGTCTTCATTACTCTCACATTATTCAAGAGTTAATTTCATAATCTCATATAGGTTTCATAATGTCATACAGATAGAGAGATCAACACCCGAATAGATTAAGTACACATTTCTAAACATTTGGTGTGAAAACCACATACCAATTTTGGGGGTGGGATGGTGGTGGAAATAAATGTTGTTAAATCAGACTATCACTTCATATTAAAAAAAAGATTTCGTACTGATTTTATTTTTAATACCAGCTGCCCTTTAGAAAATAAAGAATTGATAACTATGTTCGAAAATAAAAATATCGCAAGATTTACTTAAATTTTATTGCTCTTAGTTTGCTTGTGTTGGAAGATATCGTGGTACAAACTTGGCTTATGGATGGGAGGATTGACAATTCGAAACCCGGATTCAAAAGAAGATATTTTATACGTGTTGAAATGAAATCTCCTATAATAAAAATGAAATTTTCTCCTTATGATTCGCCGAGGGTAAATTTTTCGCTTTGAATAATTTTTACCTTCTCGTACACTTAGTACAGAGAGAGTTTAGTAATTGTCAAAAAATTGGAACTCGAGGTTTTGATGAATCTCCACGTTTTAGACCTCTTTGAATTCGAAAAACACATTTAAAAAAAATGTTCGTCCGTCTATCTGTCTTGACAAAGATAATTCAAAAACGCTTTGAGCTAGATAGTTATAATTTTGTACACGTTTTTCACAAATTTAATATCTATCAAGTTTTGAGTAAAATCTATTCAAAGAAAGTCAGTCTGCCCTGCTGTTCGAATGTAAGTTAAAACGTTCATTACAAAACAAAGAGAGCTAGATAGATAAAATTCAGTACACAGATTTAGCATCTATTGTGTACACACCTGCAAAATTTTGAGCTAAATCCAACTACAGGTTGACTGTCTGTCGGTACGTACTTTCAGAAGCATGCAAACGTGATAATTCAAAAAGACAATGACTTAAATGTGTCAAATTTGGTATGGGATTTTGTGACTATAGGTGCAATTTTGTGCCAAATTTTTGTTTCAATCGTTTGCGAAAAACACGTCTAAAACTCAAATTTGATATTCGGATACTATTAACGCATGCCAGGGATTAATAACTCGCCAAGAATTATACGATAGATTCAGTAAGAATGCTAAATTGGCTTCAAAAGTTAATATTTTTTTAACTATTTTAAGCCAGTGCCATGAAAGGCGTTCTTTGATATGAAAAGTTTATTAGAAAATATGCGAGAAAGTTTTGGGAAGCCCACCCCAGCTGATATTTTACTAGAAAGTAAAAAAAGATCATACAATTACTCACAGCCTTGCTTAGAAGCCATTGTTTAAACAAAAATTTCTAAATTGTTAAAGTTTGCTGAAAAATCTATCCTACATGCAAAAGCATCTCAAAATTAGTCATACAATTAAATTATCACCGATGCAGAAGTCAAGAGATGGTTTTCTTCAAATTAATTATTAATTGAAACTTGTGAGAAAATAGTGGGAGATATAAATGACCATAGCAACTTCATTTTAATTTCGAATTTTCTGTAATGTATTAATGTACTCGAATCGATGGTAATTTATGGATTTATATTTTGGAATTTATAAAGAGACAATAAACTATTCACTTAACCATCTTGGATTTCGTAACAGCTTTTCAAAAATGTCGAAATGAGGAGAGCGTGCGAATGTGCGTTCCAATTGTTCCACCAACAAGCATTTCCCAAGGTGTAATTTTACAACTACGAACTGTCCGTCTGTCGCATCTGCGCCTCTATGTTGACATGTCAACGGGATTAAAATAGTGCGTGAGAGATGGATAACCAGCAACACGCAGCCAGGTGTGCAAAAAAGCGAAAAGAACGTCTGAGATGTGAGAAACAGTCGAAAAAGCCGATTATATACGCTTGAAGTACATGTAAACGGCGGGAATAAATAGAAAAAACAATTGGTGTTGATAAAGTGATACTTATTAGACTATCAGCTTATCCAGCGTCGCTCTGGTTTAAAATACTTTTATGTCTAATATTTTTTATGTAAAACTATTTTTATAGAAAATATTATACACATAAATTTTTTTAATCATCCAAAATGATTTTTAATTAAAATGAAAATATCATTTGTACCAAACGATTTTTAAAACCCGAACCAAAAAGTTAATTTTTTTCAAACTCTTCTCCATCTATTTATTTATTTATTAAATTTTGAAAAAAAAAGAAGAAGAAAAAATTAATGAAAACATTGCATTAAAAAGAAATTGATTTCGTTGGAAAAATAAAAATTTGAATTTTAAGATGATTTAAAAATATTTCTTGTGAATCAATTTTCCTCGAAGTTATGAAAAGAAAAATGGCAAATTTTGACTTCATTTCTAATGAATTGAGTTTTTAACTTCTGCAAATTGAAAATTTACATCATTGTCTAAGCTAATAAGTGTACAAAGTTTGGTTAAATTCGGCCCACTATTTAGGAGAAATGAAATATGCATACATATATGTAGTGGTTCCCAAAAGAATTCGTAGACTCACGAATTTAATTTAATGAAATTCATTTTTATCCATTACTAAAGTTTAATATTTCAATGCCAGATTTCTTTTTAATAACATCCTTTATAACTGTTTCTTAAAAAATATACATAAAAAAATAATTTTTTTTGGAAAAATATATAATTAAAAAGAACCGAAAAAAGTATTTCACAAAAGTCTTCATACATTTTAAAATCTTTACATATGAATAAATACTAAAATATTTCTCTCAGTTAGTACTTAGTATAATATTCTGCACATATCAATAGCTTTCATACGGCTGGATATAGATCAGAGTAATTATTTATTTATTTGCTATTATTTCTGCATCAATGTTCCTCTGTTCTTCCATCATTACTATTTTTAATTCGTTTTCCTCATATTAATGCTATGTCCAAGTACTCTAATTTCCAATTCTCTCAAAATATATTCTATTGGCTATTAATCCGATGACTGAGATGAAGTTTCCAGATTTTGTGGGCAATTTTAGAGATGAGAGGCGAACCTTGAGAACAGCAAGTTTAGGACTGACGATCCTAAACTTACTATATTTTATTTACTGTTACTTACTTTAATTTTATCGTCACACTGATAAAATTAAAGCTAAGTTGATAGTCTCCTAAGATATTTAAATAAAAAGCATGATTCCTTATTCCATCAAGAAATATCACTTAGATAAACCTGATGCCGACATGCGCTCCCATTTGCCCCATGCTTCACAGTTCCGACTACGTTTTTTAGATTAAGTTAATCATTTTTTCTTCTCCTTTTCATTCATTCGCTTCACAGAATTAAAATTATTAAATTACTTTCATTTGCAAATAAAACATAATTCTAATACATGTCAGGCTTATTTATCACTTTTTTCATTAAAAAAAAAGTTTTTTTTTTTTTTTTTTTTTACACTTGGATAGTAATTTCTTTTGCTGAACATCTATATAATCCTGCTAATATGACTACTCGTAAAAACAGTTTCAGGTGAAATTGAAATTGAAAACACTTCAGTAAATTCTTTAGAAATTTTCAAAAAAGTTTAATGATTCGTCTCTTATTACGTTGAGTTTAGCTGAATGTCCTTTTCTTACTTTCTTATTACTTTTTACTTAATTTTTTTAATTTTTTGACTTTCTTTTTCAATGAGTTTTATTACAGACTGCATTGTAGCATGGAATAAATATACTAACGATATGCCGATTTTCTTTACACCTAATATGATAAAACATAAGCACTTTTTGAACGCTGTTTCTTGCTTTCTTACGATTAAGAGCCATTTTAAAATAATAATTTCACAGAAAAGGACGAGTCGCTCTAATTACACTCTGTGAATAATTAGAGCATAAGAAAATAAGTAAGCAAAGATTAAAGGCAAACGATTTTTGAAATATCACAAAAATGCAAAAATAAATAAATAAATAAAAAAAAAATAACAGACAATAATTTTAGTTATGAATTTATTGAAAACTTTTAGACGTGCGAATATTTTTGCCTTCTCGCATTATAATTTTTATTAAAAATAAAATTTCAAAAATGAAATCTGCTATTGCAAATTTCAAGTTATCATGTGAGAACATTATTTTTTAAGTCACGTGCATCAATCCGGCAAAAACACTCATCATGTTCTCACATAACTCATATTTCACAATCACGAACATTTAGAAAATCAATCTCAAAATCAATAGAGTTAAAATATTTTTTTTTTCGAGATCAGAATTTTTTCGTGAAAAACCAATCATCTATCATCGTTATTTAGAAAAAAAAAAAAAAAAAAAAAAAAAAAAAAAAAAAAAAAAAAGTTTTTTTTTTTTTTTTTTTTTTTTTTTTTAAAAATCTGGTTTAAACTGGTTTGGAATGATCACGTGACTATTGTATTGCTCTTTTAGAAAAGCGGTAGTTTTGTTTTTTGTGTTTTTTTTTCTTCCATCTTAAAACCGTTCGAGCTCCAAAACTTTTTTTTGCCAACTAGAAAAATTGAGAATATATATATATATATATATATACACACACATACATACATACACCTTTTGATACCTCTTCTCTCTCTTTCGTGTTGATTCCCATTTTCTTCTATGGGCTTCTTCGGTCGATAACTTCTTAGGATCCTACCTTTTATTGGCCAGACAGGAGAATCGGGTAATAACCCTAAAAACGAAAAATTGTTGCCTCAAAAGCGATAAATCACCAATTTTCTACCCGTGCATTTTGAGGCGTCAGAAACCCCAAACCAACACAACATCATGCTCTCACATGATAATAAAATATGTTTTTTTTCTTCTCCAGAGATATGAAGATAATACCGTGGAGGTGATATAAAAAAAAGGAATAAGATAAAAAAAAATCTGGACTTCATATTTGATTTGAATTCTTGGTGACAGCCCTTTTCCCTTCAAATTTCAAATGTGTACGAAGATGTTTGGAAGCCAGTGTACATACACGGCCATAATAGTTCTTATTTATATTTAGAAAAAAAATTCAAAATAAATAAAAGAACAAATAGCCCAATCCGTGTTAACGTGCAAGACCGGAATTAAAGAATACCAGTATTCTCCGATTATGTCGATACATGTGAAAGTGATCAGTGAAAGACCGAATATTTGGTTATATTCTTATACATTCGAATTATTGCCGGTACATATCAGCAAGAACAGAAAGTTCTGACGACAGCTGGAACGAGAATCTGAAAATTCACAGATAGAGAAAGGAACGTAACAGTTTAAGTTGCTGCAATAAATAAAATTATGCTGAAAATCAATGCTATAGGATTGCTTTTGAAAATCAATGCTATATGAAAAGAAAGAGTGAAAAAAAGTAAAAAAAGCGAATTAGAACGGAAAAAATATTTTTGAAATATAATAATGATTAACTTATATAGAGGACTTCTGGGTTACTTCCTCATTCTCCAGATTTTTAAATCACACTGAAGAGACGAATTTTGACTCACAACTCACGAAGTCACTGCTTTACCAACAGTTCACCATGACTTACATATATGATATATTTGTACTTTTCACCAATATTTAGAATAGTGGCTTTGACATAATTTTGATATTCATGAAAACGTTAATACCAAAATGTCTTAAATTCACTTTCACACAAATAAGAATATTATAATAAAATCTGATCCACTCAAAGAATTTCATTAAAACCATCAACTTATTTGTTTGAATAAAATTAAGTGTTATTTGTACTTAATTGGTGCTTTGAATGTTTATTTCACGTAAATGTACATTTGGGAAGGGGTTCAGATTAATATCAAATCTATAAGGGACATCTTTTCACGGCGCTTTTACATATTACATTAAAAATCTTGATGTAAATGTTTGTATTTCTGTCGATAAATAACATTTTATTTTGAGCATGTCTAAGCTTCTGTCTATCAAAAATAAATCGGATGCTCCCTCGGAGAGAACACCGAAAATAGGATGCGGTTTGTACACGTACCGTGCACACTAATAACCCGGCACGGTATGACTGTTTATAGATAACGCTTTAAGAGATGGTCATAGCGGATGATTGAACTGGGAATATTAGAAACAGTCGATCGTCATGATTTCAAGGAAATATAACTTAAAATGTTAGGAATCATATTTATAGCAATTAACTAACGGAAAAGAGTTCTTTCCCTGCTTTTCTCGTATTTCTAACACATTCTGTATTTAGCTCATAGTATAAGAAGAAATACGAAAATGCCTTGCATGCCTCGAATATGAATTTTTGATCTTTTCTAGCTGAGCGACTAGATAAAAAAAAATATCACATATCTACAAGTTTGGAATCCAGACCTTCTTACAGGACTAAGTTTCGCTTATGTATTAATTGCCTTTGATGATCAGCTGGTTCGTATGGAATATTGCTTGTACTTAGTTTCAGTTCAACATCTAAAACATGAATTGAGAATACTCCAAATAATTTATTTTAAACATCTAATTGTAAAATTCATTAAAGTTACATTATTTTGTTAACTTTATATACGTCCCTATTGTATAAGTGAACATTCTTAAGTGAATCGAATCCCATGACATTATAGTGCCATTAGAAACGTCATTCTCCATACAGTTTTCTACTAAGTGTTTAATTTTTCTTGTGGTAATATAATTTCGTTATTTGATTTTCATATAAACTGGGGGATAATCGAATTTTTTTCCCTTTAACTTTCAAGCACGTAACACGCAAAAAAAAAAAAAAAAAAAAAAAAAAAACACGATTTAGGGGAGGGAAAAAAAAATTCGCAGAGCAATTAAACTGGCGTTTAAATTCGCCGCGAACATTTTTCAAAAAATTTGCAAAATTAAAATAAAAAAAAACTTTTAGGACAATTAAAGTTGCATTATTAAAAAGACAACTTTTCTTTATTTAAAATGCCGTAAAAAATAATTTTTGAGCAATAATATTTTTCTGAAATTTTGAAATAATATTTTTTTTTTTTTGAAATTTTAGAATATAAACATTTTCTGAAAATATGTATTCTGAAATTCTTAATTAAAACATCGAAAAAAATTTCTAAGAAATTCTTATTTCTACATCATTAAAATTTAAAAATCTCATTAATTTGCTATTTAAATTCTTGATGCGGCATTTTAATGTAGCAAAAAAATCATGTTTTTTTTTTTTTTTTTTTTTTTTGTATGAATCTTGATTTTTTTTATTTATTTGTTGAATTGCAGTGCTCTCATGCGTACGGATGCACAGACTCCCTGCTGACAAATTTCTTCCAAAAAGTCTTTTTTCCAAATGTACTGTAAAGGTGGGTTCACACGAGGCTTTTTATTGCGCGCAATCGTTGTCTCTCTACTGTTGTCCCTCTATTGTCCCCGTGTGAACAGTTGAGACAACGTTGATGGGACAATGGCTAATAGTTGTCCCGACGGGACAACCATTTGCCATTGTCCCGTTGCAGTCACGTGATTTTCCTGAAGTAGGCGTGACCTTCTATTGCGCGCAATAATAAGCCTCGTCTGAACCCACCTTAATGGTATGAAAATGAAATATTAACAGATAATTTTCTAGTTCATTGTGTCTTTCAATTACAATAGTCACAACCAAGCTATTTAAAAAGGCTTTTTGTTTTGTCCCTGGAAGATATAATACATGAACTTTCTACAGAGGGTTCACATGAACATAACACATGAACTTTCTTTTCTCTTGAGGGTTCTTTATTGTTTGCAAGGGTCCAATGTCATCAAGTGTAGTTTGTTCATTCGTGCTAGGTGGGGTTGTTCTTCGGCGGCCCCATCAAATTTCCAGCATGGCCCCTGGCTAGGTTGGGGTATCGCACAGTATGAACTTTCTACAAAATAAAGATGATGAATACTAGGACAATCGCAAATGACTCATTACATTTTGTATAAGACAAGATGAAAAAGAGACAGAATTTTAAATGAAAATAATAATAATAATAAAAATATGAAAGAGAGGGAAAAAAAAAACGCAGAATAAATAAATAAATAATAATAACAATATGAAAGAGAAAAAAAAAGCAATGAAAATTGATAAATTCGATTACATTTTCTGCTATAAAAAAATGCTGCAGACAAATTTGGATTGTTTTAAATGCTAGAAAATCTGTGTTATCTCACACAGTTAAAAAAAAGAAACTTACAAAATTCAGGTTTCACAAGCTTTAATAACGAAAAGTGCATGGGAAAATCCTAAACACTAGCGAATGTAGTAAAGAAAAATAAGTATTTTTATGAGTCAGCTAAGCATACAATCTTAGATAAGCAGACACTTGAAAGAGAAATGAAGAATATTCGATTTCTAGATTTTTCAACTGATCAGCTGTCAGTTGCCGATTATTTGATAGGTTTGATGAACCTTATTTTATTTATATAGGACACGTGGAAAAATAAAATGCTGGCATTATTCTGATTTAATTCTTTTGTTTTTATAGTTTTTCAGACTTAGTTAAATCAAATAAATAATTTTTTTTAAGGCTGCCTTCGTAAACAATTAATGATTAAATGCTGAAAACATTATTATGCATTCACAATTGATCATAAAAGAAATATTCGAAGACTACGCCTCATTTAGGAACTACTTATAGAATATGAATCACCTTTCGCGCCCAACTAATTCATTGGTAATATCGTTTATATTAAATTCAAACTAGATATCAAATGCATAACGTGTTATTTATAACTCTTTCCGAAAATTATTTTTAACCATCATTTGTGATAGATATTAAAGCCGTGCTATTTTAAGTTTTACTCTTTTTTCGTATATTTTGTACTTGAATCTTCCTAATATAGTCAAGTTCTATGACGTCAGAATATCATTAAAAGCTTAAATATCAGGATAATCCATGTTCGAATTGCACATTTTCTTTCTTGGTGGTGTTTTCTATTTCTTATTCTTTACAACAACACAAATAATAAAAAATGCTTCTTTAGCGCTTTTGAGCACGCACGCATGTACACACACACACACACACACACACACACACACACACACACACACACACACACACACACACACACACACACACACACACACACACACATGTTTAACTAATGATTATAGATTAATGTAATATTTATCTTCTTAAAAAGGTTGCATTGTAAAAATCAGAGAAAAATCTAATAATTGATTCAAACAAACAAATTTGATTTTTCGAGCATAAAAACAAAATTACTTTTATTCACATTGAACTGTTAAGAACGGCAGAAAGTTCTAAAAAATTACAAATTTATAAAATAATGATGCAAAAAAAAAAAAATTTTTTTTTTGAAATGTTGGTTGAACGAAGTACAAATAAGTACATTTGTAAAAGTAGAATGAAGTAAAATATAAATTAACAAAGTAAAACGATAAATCTATGAGTTTAAACAGTGACATTAGATTTTTAATACGGTGACATTTATAAAAATTAAACAGAAATTTCTAGATGTGTAACTACATTTTCTTATTTGTGATTTTATATCAGAAAAAAACAACAACAATTAACTGTAAATGCCACATTAAAAATTTTGATAAATGATATGAATATCCATGAATTTTATATTCTATTGATAAAGAATTTTTGAAAATAATAAGATAATTATAATTTTTCAACTACTCTTTTATTGTCTGCTGAAACAAGCATATTTCGATATCGTTATTTTATTTTTTCAGGTTAATTTTTTTTTCTTAAATCTAAACAACATATGAAAAAAAAATATAAGGATATGCAAAATCACGTGCCTTTATAAATCTTATTTTTATATATCGACGTGAACTCTAAATTGAGACATCCAATGTTTATTTAGAGATAAACAGATGATTGTAAAGAGCTATTGTTAATATTACAGTAATCATTTAAAAAATGTTTCATTGCTAAATTGAATATGAATATTTTTTTAAACATTTCATTTCTCATTTTAAACATGGAGAAATTTTCAAAATACACATAATACAACACTACTTGTCATGATCCAAAAAGTACATCTTTTTATGATGAACTGGTTCAAAATCACTTTCTCCACTTAATTTATTTTTGGAATATATTATTCATTTTCTTTTGGAATATTGGACTTAGTTGACGTCATCTGTACATACATTTTATACCACAAAAATTGTATTAGCGTACATATGTACACTGATAGAAAATATTACAACGCTGTTACAGAGCCATAACTTTAGAATTCATATACCGCATGAAAAAATCACACAAAAAAAGGGCAGCACAAAAACAGGTTTGACTGCTTGCGTATAACGCTTGGCCCATGCTATCTTGTTGGAAAGTTAACTAGAGTAATTTTGTTTGGATTTTAACCGGCTCGGAATATGTTGTAAGAAAAGAAAACTTCGAGTGAGTTTGTGAAGCTCAAAAGGCGATGAAAATTGTGGGAGAGCGAAATTTTCATTTCGTTATAACTTCGTCAATATCGAAGATAGAGAAATAAGTAAAATTAGAGTCTCATTAAGATGAACAACTTTAGAATTCAAAAGTTTTCGATAGATGCTTTTGTTTAGATGTTATGGGCTAAAAATTGATTTACAAGGATTAATTTTTCATTGTTTTTAACATCAACAATTTATATTGCCAATTTTGAAAAAAAAATTTAAATAAAGCTTTTACTTTTCTGTCATTTTCATAGTATGAAATTGTTTAAATGCATGTGGAGTAAAGATTCAAAGCTTGAATAAAAGTAATTAAATAAAAACGAAGAAGGAGAAAGATTTAATGGCAACATTGTAAAAATTTTCAATTCAAAAATTTCCAGAAGTTTTGTAGTTCCTAGTTCTTTTGAGTATATTTATCGTCAAAAAATTACAACTTCTACCATAAGTCACCATGTAGAGATTCTCTTCTACGGCCATTACTCTTTTAAAATAAGCCAAATTATTTTCTAAAATTGTAGTTTCTTCGTCACAATATACACAAAAGTGAAAAATCACATCATGCACTCATTGATTATAGGATCGCATTAATCATTAGGGATTCATTTGAAATTTGCCAGGTATTTGTTTCAAGTGTAATGGATTTCTTCTTTAAATGTGATTAAATACTGTCGGGAAAAATTTAATTTATACTTTACTGTCCAAAGAAAATACTTACCATGAAACCGACTATTATAGTGATCAATCAATTTACTAAATAGATATCACCTTGCAAAAACGTAAAATAAGTTGCTGCACAAATTACATTTTGCAATATTATTTATATGAAGAATAATTTTTTAAAATAAATTCTACATATTTTGTGCAATAAACATTAGTTTTGTTAATTTAGCCATCCTTTAGTTTGTTACTGAAATTATACTGTATTAAAAAAAGACAATCATTCTAGCGTTTTCCCAGCGTATTGATACTTGTACTAAACGCAAAATAGCAATTAATCTCCAAAGATATATAAGTTTATTAACTATGCGAACCGCATCAGCCTAAATCTAAAGTTCGCCAATAGCATGCAGTTAATACACAAATATATTTAATACTGAAATATATTTGAAAAGATAATGAGGATTTTATAAAAAAATACTTCCTTTTACTCCAATTAATATTTATAATTGAAACATTCAAAACTGCAACTGATAAGATTTTAATTCCAACGTTAAGAAATGCAGACGATTTTCTCTTACAATATAATTGAAAACACAAACGATAAATTCGAGCTTTCTGTCATAAAATAGTATATTCTATGTATTTAATAAAGAGAAGAATGATTGTAAACGATATTTAATTTTTTCAAATATGTTTAAAATACAAAGATAAATTTTTAGTTCTTGTCAAATGATACAAAACTTTGGATTTGTTTAAAAACTTCAAAGCTTTTCAATGATATCAAGTTTTCAACAAACCTATGTTCGCATATTATTTTTATAATATTTTTTTACCTAAATATAACTTATTTTGCAATAAATAATGAATTTTGTAATAGCAATAAATTCATTATTTACGGTTGCTTCAAAACTTAATATTGTTTTTGTCTAATAAGAATTGAAAAATATTTGAAAACCACAACATAAATGAAAAGGAATTTTTGTCTTCCAGCTTGACCTGAGGAATTTTTTTTTCATTCGACTGGACTAATAAACTTTTTATAATTATATACTATTATTTAGTCAAACTGTTAGATTGGCTGTCTCAAACAAGCTTCTATATTTGCTCTCGGATATCATGTGGGATAAGGGATGAAAGGATAAGAGATAAAGGAGGATGAAAATTTAAAAATCGGATTTTCATTTTAAAATAAAAGGATACTAATCAGAAGGGAAAAATTGAAATTAAAATGTAATGGGTATTAAAATGCTGAATAAAATGAATTGGTTATACATTTAGATAGCTTAATTAAAACAAACGCTTTTTTCAATTACAACGAAATTTTTGGAATTCCACTTTAATACATGCTACACTAAAGGAAATATCTGATAAAAATTTCAAATCTCTCTCTTCATTAATTTTTAAAGAAATTCTTCTCTGTCGAAAAGGGAAAAAATAGAAAAAGAAAAGGAAAGTTTAAAAAGGTGTCTAAATAGGTCTAAATCTATCTGCCAGAATTCATGTAAAATAAAAATCCTCCTCTAATTTTTAAAAGTGTGGTTTCTAGGTTTTTTTCAAATGGTTTTATAATGGTCAACAAAAAAGTGGTTTTAATAATTTTCACAAAAATGTGGAAAAATTAAATTTTTGATGGGGGAAAAAAACAAAACAAAAACAACAACAACAACAACAAAAAAAAAAAAAAACAACAAACAAGCTTATTACTGATTTCTGAAGACATTCAAAAACTAGCGTAACGATGCGTGGTATGGGTGCGAAAAGTAATCACATATATTATTTGAAACAGAATATCAACTTCAATTTTTATCAATTTATTAACTACTAGCCGCCTATGGCGACCAGCCGGTTCTCCCATCTTAATGCCCGTTAAAATTTTAATAATTAAATATTTTATGTAATCCTTACTTAATTAGCTTCTTCATTAAAATATTTTAAAATTTCAAATTTTGATAGTCATATAATTCACTCATAATATTATAAAGGCCTTCAGTCATAACGTAATATGTATCTCTCTAATTTTTTGTTACCCCTCGTAGAATTTATGCTTTAAATTAAAGTGTAAATGATTAATCTGCATTTAATATAATAATATTTGTTACTGAAACAAAGCATTTCTTTTGTAATATGATTACTGAAAACAGAGTCACTGAGCATTTAAACCTTATGGGCAATAAATGCTATCTTTCTTAATTTATGTAATATCTTAAGAATTTGTCAACAAAATTTTGTCAGATTCATCATGAGTAGATCGATTCATTAACAATGTTTAATTTTAAATGCATCAAACATTATGGAAATAAACTGAATCGTTTGAAATAATCGGTCGAAAAATATTAAGCCTAACCTCATTAGCGTGGGACAAAAAAAACTGAAGCCTTATTTATTTGGCGGTGGGAAAATAAAGATGTTTTTGGCACACGCACACACACACATTGAGCTTTATTATAAGCATAGATATAGATTAAAATACAAGTCGAAATCGCAAAGCAATACATTCTGAATAAGTTTTCTTTTATTGCATGAATTTGGAAGGATAGAAAAATACTTATAATTATTTTACGACAATTCTGTATTTCTTTTGATATAGCTGAATGCTTAAAAAATGATGCAAATATTTATATGCAATTTTTATTACATGCTTTTTTTAATTGAAAAGAAATTCCAAAAATGTCGTCTAATTTAAAACAATTAATAAATAAAAATATTATTCTAAATTTATGCTTTTAAATAAATTTCTATTGACCTAATTAAGTTACATTAACATTATACTGCTTAATTTATAAATGCTCTTAATATCCATAACTTTTTAATTCAAACTTTTCTTTTTCTATATTGATAATATTTTTATTTAACCCTTTAATCGGCAAATGGTGGAAAATTGTAGTATAAATTTTTTCTGGGTGAGCATATAAATAAGTAAATTATATATATTTACTTGTTCTTATTCTTTAATGTATTAATGAATTCTTAGGAATTTATTTAAATTAATCTATTTTTAATATTACTCAGAAATCTATAAAAGAAGGTTAGCTTTTACTTATAAATATTTTATTTATTTATAAATATTTATATAAATTAATATAATTATAAATAAATTAATATAAATTATTATAATTGTAATGAATTAAAATAAATATAAATAAATTAATATAAATTATAAATAAATATAAATATTACTTATTTATAAAGCTTAGCATTTACCCATGCATTTGGAATTGAGCATATTCCTTAAAAACCAATGAAAACATATTGTTTCAGAGCGAAATAAAGAATTAAGCAGAGAAGTTGATGCTTCAACTTTCTTCGTCCTCTTTTACCCAATTCAATATTCGGGGAGTGGGGGGGGGAATGAAAAGACTTGTTTTGGATTGCTAACACAACAATTTAAAGCAATAAAATTGCTACTATGTATTTTTTTCCCAATTAAGTACAATTGACCTACCATTTGTACAAGTACAGTTTGACCTACGCATGAAAATATTAGTTATAATTTGTCACGTTTGTATGTTTCGATTTTCAGCCGTTTATCAAAATTTTATTTACCGAGACCATGGTTTCTGTACATAAAAATCTTCAAATCATTAATGGATGATTTGAAAAATATAAAAAGAGATCAGAAATAATTTAATCTTCGATTCTATGAAGTAATAAAATTATTCCCTTAAAGTAAAATCCATATAATTTTGCATTCAAAGGGTATGCTCATTTTTCGGTCTTATATGGTGATTAGAAAGACAAGTTTGAAAAACATAATTCTATTAATATATTTAAAAATATTTTTTTAAAATTTTTTAATTTCTATAAATTTTAATTTGTATAATTAATTTTTTTACAATTTTTAATTTTATTTTCAATTTTTGTATATCTAGATCACGTTTATCACAGGTATAGAGTATGTTATTACATTTTTACATAACTTATGCCTAATTTGGTTAATAAAAATAAAATTAATTTACCTACCTGAGGATGAAACAGCCACCATTATTCGAACTTAAATTGTGGCGGTTATGACATATTTCAAGAATGGGGGGGGGGGGAGAAAGAAAAGCTGTTGGTTATTGGTTTTATCTATCTTCTTTAAAAAATTTGTTTTCACATTTGATTTTTACTTTTATGCTATAAAACAGCAAAAAATGTTTTTTTTTTTAAATTGTAATATGCCTAGTAAAAGTAATTTGATTATTTTCCTATTTTTTTCTGAGTAAATTCATTTCTACTAAGTCATTCTACCGTTCGCTTTAAGTCAAAAAGATAATGATAAAAAAGGCATACCTTAATTTTTTTTATTCGTAGAGCTCAATCATTTCGATTTGAAATAATTAAAAAATAAATAATTTTTTAAATTATAAGCAATAAAAAATAACGATGAAATTCCAAACTGTCAGAAAAGTTAAGACTATTTCTTAAATTTTCAGAAAGTTCAAGTAAATACTTCATGGCTGGTGAAAATTTGCGATCTAGGCATACAAAAAGAGTTGCATGTTGCTTCTACCCGACAAAAGAGAGACTCAGTAATCACGACAACTTCGTCTTTTAAAGATATTTTGGATCAAAGGGTAGGGATGACGAATATTTTCAGAGCGGTTATTACGCAACCAATATCAAAAAGTCACAAATACAAGTGATCAATACTTTTCAAAGAGGGGTGTGATTCAAATCCTTCATACGATCTTACTGATGATATTCCGATTACAGGTTTTGGATCACGATAGAAACTAACAATCGATACGATATCACTGAAATTTGCCGGAGCGGTGACGATACGATCTGTCCAATGGAAGCTCTCGAAAGAAATCTGTGATTGGATTGAAAAGTGAACGGACCGGTTATTGGAATTATCGTATCGTATTGAATTGCATATCACTGAAATTTATCGGAGCGGTGATTTCACCGGAAAGTGCGAGGCTTCACTGGAAAGTGCGAAGTCACTGCTCCACTTTACGGGAGTGACCGATATTCGTATTTGATGATGCACTATTCAATACAGATCATTTTTAATTGCTCGTGACATGATTGACTTTGATTACATGTACTCTGTTTACTGCTGGCGTCATCTATTGGTAGAATATAGGACTAAAGTAAACATTTTAAAGAAATGACATATATTTTTAACTCATCTTTTCCAGAAAATGGTTCACTCTAATAAATAAATAGTTTTGAGAAAAAAAAAATAAAATTTAAGAAGTAAGCTGAAACAGATAAATTAATTCAATCACATGTTAATTAAATTAGTAAATGAAGTATTAATTACAATTAATAAATTTTATATTTAATATTAATAACTTTTAATTAATAATATGATTGAAATAACAGATATTTGGAACGCATATTTAAAAATAAGAATAGCAATATTATTTGTTATTCAAAAAATCGTGCATTATGCATCTCTATCAAAGGGAGAAAGAAAGAAAGAGAGCGAGAGAGAAAAAGACAAGAAAGCTCATTAGAACAAATCAGGAAAAGGGAATGAGAGAGTCATTAAAAAGAAGGAAGGTAATGAAGAATCAGGAAGACAGATACAAGGTAAAAATAAAACAAAAGAAAGCTTAAATAAGAGATTAATTTTTGTTATAAAAACCAACAAACTATTCCTGACCTGAAGTTAAACTAGGATTTCTTCTGACGATAATATCATTTAATTTATTTGCTCAGGATTTGGAAATTCCTATCATGGAAATTAAATTTCGTGTGAATTATTTAAAATCCGATGGCACGAGGATTGCTGCACTTACCAAGATGGGATTTTAAAATGCTCCTATTGATAACCCAGATTCGGTGAATGCGTTTGCCCACCCAACCTAAGTTCTCTTCCGGATGGGCAACTCAGATATGGAAATGGGGGGCTTCTCTTATACAGTCGGTTCTCGTTTTCATTTCTCTCATGCCGTCGGCATTTATTTAGGCTGTGGAAACGAGTTACCTCCAATTCTATGAGAGGCATACTTTCTATTGAAGGTGTTGTACTGTAAATGATGATCTTAGTTCCCACGTCCGTGTCAGCGACCAGTCACTTAGTTTATTTCCCGGATGCCTAGGCGAAGTAGGGTTGCTCGATTGTGGTTACTTTCTGTCTAGACAATGAGTATCCAATCGTTGTTTACTTTCTTTTGTGCAAAATTTGCAGGAAGAAAAATTTGTTTTCGGGATTTTCTTCAATCTGTATTTTTTCTCCAAAGAATCAGAAAAAAAAAAAAAAATACTTTTGGAATTATGTTCATCAGTGAATATAGCAATTCAAAAATATAAGATGCTGAAAGAAAATGAAATTTGGCATAAAAAAAATATAGATCTGAGTCAATTTCATTTATTTGAATATTGTCTATTTACTGTAAATTTGAATTTATTCCTGTGAATTTGAACATGATAAATCGGAATGAATAGATGAAATTTGAATATTGGTTTCTTATTCAACATTTTTAAAAAACAACTTTTTTCTTATAAGTATTTTCTAATAAGTAATAAGTAATAATTTAATAAGTAATAAGTAATAAGTAATAATAATAAGTAATAAGCAATAATAATAAGTAATAAGTAATAATAAGTAATAATAATAAGTAATAAGTAATAAAAATAAGTAATAAGTTATAATAAGTAATAATAATAAGTAATAATAATAAGTAATAAGAAATAATAAGTAATAATAATAAGTAATAATAAGTAGTAATAATAAGTAATAAGTAATAATAAGTAATAATAATAAGTAATAAGTAATAATAAGTAGTAATAATAAGTAATAATAATAAGTAATAAGTAATAATAAGTAATAATAATAAGTAATAAGTAATAATAAGTAATAATAATAAGTAATAAGTAATAATAATAAGTAATAAGTATATTCTAATAAGTAATTTCTTATAAGTATTATAGAGAAAACATTGTAATCGTCAAAAAATTCGAACTCCAGATTTTGACGAATCTCCACGTTTTAGACTTTCCTGAGTTCGAAAAACACATTTTTATAAAATATCCGTCTGTTTGTCTGTGACAAGGATAACAGAAAAACGCTCAGAAGGATGAAATGTGGTATGCAGTCTTTATACCAAATTTGTAGATTTTTATCAAATTTTGAGCAAACTACGTTCAGAGGAAGTTTGTCTATCTGGCTGTACGAATACAAGTTATAACGATAAAAACAAAATGAAGAAACTTAGATAAAATTCGGTTCATAGAATTTACATCTAGACATCTATCAAATTTTGAGCCAAATCCAACGATAGCTTGAGCTGTTGCCAGTCTGTACTTTTAAAAGCACGTAATTGCGATAACTCAAAGATGCAACGATTTAAATATATTAAATTCGATATGTGATTTTGTGATACAAGTGTAATTTTATGTCAAATTTTTGTTTTAATCGGTTGTGAAAAATGCGTTTTAAAACACAAATTCGATTTTTGGATACTATTAACTCCATGCCAGGGGTAAGTTGTCAAATATCACGTGACAGATCCAATAATAATACAAATTCACACAAAAGAATTATATTTCGTAATTATCATAGGACATTGATCTGCAATTTTGCCCTCTGGGATAACACTTTTATTGGAGATCATGCGAGAAAGTTTTGAGGAAACCCTCCTTTTTTTATTTTACAAATTTTTCTTTATTCTATAAGGGTTGACAATTTGTCGATTGGTTCTGTTTAAACGCAACGAGGTAGATTTATGAAATTTAGTATTTGATTTTTACATTAAAATTACAGAAATGTATCTAAACCAATCAAAAGGTGCGCTGCTCTCTGTAACTGTCGTAACTTAATCTCGATGTGAGTGTAAATTCGATTGGTAAAAAACGCAGAGGGCTGGACATCTGTTTTATATTTTTAATTTATACGGTTGTCGAGAAGACGTCCAAAATGCCTATTCGGTTTTCTTCTTCACAATACGAAGTTAAACACAAAATTTACACATTGCGAGAAAATTAAATTTGTTAAGAAATAATGATATCAAACCGCTGATGAAGGCTGTGGTGAAAGCTTATAAGCCAGTTAACAGCTACGGTACCTGAGCAATTGCTTTTGTATTGTGGTCATGTTACAGGGCTGCAAACCACAACGTCTCAGGTTCTATGCTTGCTCATTACAATTCGCCACAAGGCTTTTTGCTCTCGTTCTAGTTTACTAAACATAAAGTAAATTAAAATAGAAAAAAGTGGCATCCTTGTAATTCTTTGCTCACTCCCTCCCTATAATAATGCTCTCTCCCCCCCACCTCTCCCGAAAAAAAAATGGATTTAAGGGAACGCAACGGAATCTCAGAATTTTATTTCCAGAGTCCCGCACTGGAGACATTTTACCTTCTTAAACACGAAATATGCAAAGAGAAAATCCTATAATCATAAAGAATTCGAAACTCACTTTTTTAGATATTTCTCATCCTCTCTTTCTTCCTTTTTTTTTTTTTTTTTTCGTCAATCGATTGAATCCAAACTTTTATTCGAAACTAAAATTTTATAAGATCACGTACCAAATTTTATTCATTGAGTTGTTGCATTTTTCAGTTATCAAAAAAAAAACGCATATAATTGTACAGACTGACTGGTGATCAATCCTTTATCGGATTCGTTCAATATTTGATATAAATCCAAACTTTAACTGTTTAAACTGTTGATTAAATTCTATCCTTTTAGCTTTTTACCTTTTGTAGTTTTCGTGTTTACTTGCACTCAGACAAACATACAGATATTTTTTCTCTGAATGAATTTCGTTCAAAGTTTGATAGAAATTTGTATATATTTTTTAAAGACTACCTACCAAATTTCATCTTTATAGATCAAAGCCGTTTTTAATATAGTATTCACTGATAGACGAAAATGCGTTTTTTTTCGAATCCAAAGAGGTCTGCAAAGCAGAGATACTTCAAAATCTCCCGATGAAATGTTTTGACAATTGCTCTCTTTTTTTTTCTTTTTTCTTTTCTTTTTCTTACTATGCTTTTTCTTTGAATGCATCGGAGCCAAGGAAATAAAAGATATTGTAAAAATATACGATTACTTTATTTCATGGAATATCAGAAGTAACTATGAAATTGTGTTCGGAAAATGGCACTAGAATTTCAAACACAGATAACGATTTCCAAATTCCTAATTGATTTAATATCAAAAAAAAAATCTTAATTGGTTTTATGTTTCTTGACAAAGCTAAGTCACTGTTGTTATAAACTTTACTAAATGAATCTTTGAAAATTTTTGAACAAACAAATTTTGTTTATGGCTTTTTTGAATATATATATGGAGAACCATGTGTGTAATTTAGCGCCGTATGAGCAATTTTTACTTTCACAAAGTATATATAAAGTAATATATTTTTTATTTCAATGAATTTGCGAGGATTCGAGATTTTGATGAATGTCCATGTTTTAGACCTTCTTGAGTTCACAAAATACATCTTTAGTACTATATCTATTCTATCTGTGAACAAGTATCGTTTAAAAATGTTTAAAGCTAGAAGAATGAAACTTGGTATATGGTTTTTTACACCAAATATGCAGATTCCTTTCAAATTTTGTATAACATTCATTCACAGAAAGTTTATCTGTCCGACACATATGAGGATGATTACTACAAAACGTAAAGGGCTAGATGCTTGAAATTTGGTAGATGTAGCACCTAAAGTGCAGATTTGTATCAGATTTTGAACTAAATCAAACAAGGAGTTGACTATTTGACGTTTTCTTTTTTCACGAGCATGTAAACGTGATAATTCTAAAGCAGAACGATTTAGTTAAGTGAAATTTGGCGTGGGACCTTGTTACTGAAATTGGAATAGTGTGTCAAATTTTAGTATTAGTGAGTTGAAAAAAAGGCGCCCGAAAGGTATATTCGGTTTCCACATGCGAGCTTTTGAAAACAAAAATCTGAGTACTCGAGGCCTTTATGATTTTGCACAATGGCCAAAATATTATGCGAAGGGAATATGCCTTTAGTGGGGAGTATTCGAACAAAGTTTAAGCTCAAAGAGACTAATCCCGCTCGTTTGTGTATATATATTTTTTTCTTTTTAGTAAATGTAAGCAAGAAGTTTCTCTTTTAGTTTATTTTTGTGTGAAGTAATATAAGTATGCAGTGAATAAAATAATAAATCCGAAATTAAAAGAAAATGAAGGCACCCGACGAGGATGGGATTCGAACCCACGCGGGCAGAGCCCAATGGATTAGCAGTCCATCGCCTTAACCACTCGGCCACCTCGTCCACACAAACCGCTGAAAATAAACAAGCTGTAGAACTAGCTAAATTATTAACCAAATAAATTATTCTTTGAAGGTATAAAGGTGACTGTTTTGAATATCAGATTCTTTTTAAAAAAGAAAAAAAAAAAAAAAATTCCGAATAGAATTTTTATTATTATCATTTCGGGGATGTTGTAAAAAAATTAATTAACAAATGAAATAACAACAGATCGACAGTATTGAAAAAATTTAAAACAATTTTACTATGATGGATACTTTGATTCTGAAGAAAAAGTACGTTATTAACCATCAATAAAAATTGAAAACAATAAGAATATAAACTATTTTAATGTAATTCTCTTTCCTTCATTTCACTGCTTACATTATGTTTGTTTGTATGAGATCTAAAATGTACGGTTTCTATGTACATTTTCATCAATTCAACAGTTTTATAAGAATAATATTTCTAGCAATGATAGTTTTAGGTAACAGATTCATTCACACTTCCGAAGATCATCAATTTATTGTTAATAAACATCATAGTATTGAAAGATGATTTTGTTTCTTAGCAATTTGAGTTTTAATTTCGATCAATAGATGGCAGCACAGAGAACCAGATCGATAAACTGAATGAGGGAGCGAGGTCTCTTCAAAACCGAAAAGCAAGTGGTGTCACGCTATGCCACGTCATTGTTCCCCTCCTTCATTCCATTCGACATTCGCACGCTTGCACGTTTCGCCGTCGGCCGTATCGATCCTTCCTGGAAAAAACAAAAATCCGCGTCACGCGCTGAGGGAAAATGTGCGTTCACTCCATGCTACGTCACGCGATTAGGTCCTGCTCTGCCAATTAGGAAACGCATCGTCGCTTGCCGTGGCCGAGGTATTGTGGACCCTGCAGCGTGGCGTAGCGTCGCTTCATTCGCTAGGCAGCTGCGATAGATTGTGGAGGCATGGAAAAACGCTTGATTCAGAAAGTATTTGAGCATGATTTATTGTATGCTGTTGATAATGTACATTACAGGGATCGGCATATGCGAGCTGTGGCATGGGCCGAGATTGGTAAAGATCTTGGGATTCCAGGTAATTAAAATAATATTATAATCTTGTTTTGTTTGGAAAGGATGAGAAACCATAGTTTTGAAATAAATTTTGAGTTGATTTAGGGGTCAAGGTTTGATGAGTAAATAAGGTTACTAGAAATCGTGGAATTTTCTTGTTGGTGGTTTAGTTTGTAATTATTTGATGCAAAATTAAGTGACCTTTGCTTTAAAATGACAAGAAATTTTGAAATACTGTATATAATACTGTTCTGAAATATTGAGTGTATTAAAACCATTCACTTTAGTATTTAATATAAAATTAAGCCATTTTGAAGATTTATAATTATTTTTCTAAACAAAGTGGAATTAAAATAGCGCTTTTTAAAGATTTAAAAATATTTTGAAGAAAATTTTTTTAAAAATATTAAAGAAGCAAAAATAAATAATAATAATTAAAAAAAGGCAGCAGAAATACAACTGTTTTGGTTCCTTTTAAACCAGGTAGATAAAGAAATTAAAGGTTTTATATCGTGTATGATAATAAATTTACATATGTTATTAAAGTTTGTATGAAAAATGATAAAAATTTAAATTATTTAAAATAATCGAAGCAAAAATATTTTACTATTATACTAATTCTGTATTTTAAATAATATACGAAGAAAAAAAATTTAAATCTGCATTTTGTGTTGTATTCAAATAAAGTATCATGAACTTAAAATAAGAATCACACACAAAGTATTTTACAATTGTATAAATACTATAAACTTTGGATTTAACGTGGGCAAAAAAAAAAAAAAAAATTGCAAAATATTGGAAGTTTGTTAAATTCTAAACTGACTTACGAACAATATGTAAACAGGATATTACTTTGGAAATTGCTCTGTATTATGCAAATGCAAGTTATTTAATACACATCATGTTGGTAAAGAAATCTTATTAGAAGGGTGAAATATATACTTATTAGTAAAGTAAACGGGAGTGGATTGGGGAGATTTTTAATGTCCTTTGATTCTGTCGATTAAATCTGAAGTCGTTAATGCGAGGCTTATTAAAGTTTTTTTTAATTGAATAAAAACTTGAGACAAAAGTTTCATTTAGAAAGTATAATTTTTTGTAGGATTATAAAATCGATTACCATTCGTTTTATTAAAACAAAAACAAAATATGCCAAATAATGTTTTTCATTAGAAATGGATTCGTATTTAAGATGTAAGATGATATTCTTTTTTGTGTTTAGGGATATATTCTGATGTGTGGGATTTATAAATATCGGCTAAACATGTTAGGCGTTCATTGAATGTTTTTATAATCAATGTGTGTGCTTCTTGATAAGGCTACGGTAAATTGTGTTGTTTAATCGAATTCACAATGGTTTCTTTAAGAATTGCATCTTATTTCTCCTAACAAACACGCATTAAAAATTACACGTAAGATTTCTTTTTTTAATTCTCTGAAAGCTATGTCCATTCGTGTAAATAATAATAATAAAAAATAATCTATCAGAAAAAAAAAAAAAAAACCCCTCGAGATTTTAGCATGGAATATTTTTGTGCTCAGTCAACTAGTTGAAAACTGGTCATTACGTAAGAAGAAATGAGATGCCACTTTCAACCATTCACTCACCTGACTACTTTTAATATTGTTGCCATGGTAATGGTAAAATGTTAAAAATGACTGAACGCACCGAAAATGAATGGTGACGTAAATGGGTAACTTATCCAGGTAATTGGGCTTGTAATAGAAACAGTAAAAAGTGATTGTTACTGTAAACTGAATGAAATATAGGGGGAAAAAAAAGAAAAGAAAAGATTAAATAATTTTTTTAAAATTTAATTCTATGGTTAATGTTTTATGAATCCACAATAGTTTTGGTTTCCTATACTTTTTTTTTTAGTTATTTGAATATTTGTTTCTGAATTTTTTTGTATAATGAAATCACCATGTCCTTTTAAAGGTTTTTTTTAAATAATTTTTTTTTTAATATTTATGAAATTTATGTAACATATATTCTCTTAATCAAATCGTCATTAATTTTGAGTTCGCTTTTTTATAAGTTTAAAAAAGTGTAATGTTTTTTCAAGCTGACATTTCTAACGAATTCCCAAGTAAATCGCATAAAATATCACAATATTCGAATCTTATTTTTTTTTTTAAATCTTTGATTAATTTTTTTTAAATGTTGAGATAATTTTGATTGCATACTTTTACAAATTGTAACGAGATGACTGATAAGAAAAACTATTTCTTACTTTTATGGAATGAATTTGTTAATTAAACCAATTTTAAAATTAATTGATATAAATTTTGTTGTTGTAAAAAGACAGCATACATAATAAATTTTTGATTAGAAATAATAATTACTATATCAAATTTTTCTGTAGAAAAAATTATGAATGTGTGCAAAAGCATTGAACGACGAAGACGAAATATTTATTCTTAAAAATAAAAGAACGTTAAAATTTTTTTTAAACTAATTATCCTACCCGAAATGCCAAAGAATTTTAAAGGCAGTTTTCTATTTTGAAAACGATCGAACGATTAACGTGGAACTGTTTGGTTTCAAATCATTGTTTCGCTATTGACACATTTTCCCGCTTGTTTTCGTTATATCATTTATTCTTTTTTTTTTTTTTTTTCATTTGAAATACTTATTCAAGAAGAATCTGTGTTTTTTCCTTCACTTATAGTTGAAATTAATGACTAGAATAATTCTGATATTTTTGTAAACATATCTTAACAGGCACTGCTATACATGTGTTATGAATCCCATTAAGTGGATAATGAGATAATTATTTTTGCTTAGTATGTATGCCTTTTCTTAACATAACAACCGACTGTGACTTGTTTTAATTTTTTTTTTTATTTGTTTCGAATAAATAGGTTATATACATCGACACATTCTTCTGTTTGTTTTCAGTCAGTTTGTTTCATCACCCAGAAATTATTTTTAAATTCAGGGAAAGAATAATTGATAACCGATACATAAAAATTATTATTAATACATCTGGGTCTAAGAAAAAAAACAAAGAAATTTGCAAGTACGCTGAGAAGATTATTACTTATTTATTTTATCAAAATTAAAAAAAAGAAAAAAAAAAGCAAGAATTGTCAAAAAAAAAATTTTTTTTTTCAAAATTGGCTTCTGAACGATTCACCTAATTTTTTTTTTGTTTAATTTGGAATAATTTTTAAGAAAGAATGTATGAGTTTTTCATTTATAAATAAAATAAATAAATGGCATAAATTTTTATGAATAAGTGAAAAAAGTTTTAAATTTAATATGCTTTTAAATGTAACGATATCGTGATTTGAATACTGCAGATAACAAGGTGTTTATTTTTGTGCGATTCGTAAGCTTTTTCTTATCATTCTGCAATTGCGAATTTAAAGTCAAATTGAAGGATCAAGTAGTATTTCAGAGTATTCGTATTATCATAAATTTGGTTGACCAGTTTAGAATTGATTGTATACACAAGCTGCATTATCGTTTGGCACCATTCGTTTTGAAGCATTGTTTTTTTTTTTAAATTTGTTATTATATAAGATTAACGAATATATTTTTTGAAAAATAAGTAGTGCTTTTTTTTTATCACATTAATGCAATGTTTTTGTATAATTTTTTTTTATGGCTATTAACCCTACAGTCATCTTGTAGCTATTTGGCCACATGTTTTCATTTACATTTATAAGCTTCGCATGAGAGTTCTTAAGGACAACAATAAATGTTTGGAAATCCTTTTTTTAAATTCTGTAGAAAGGACCGATATATGGCAGTAGCGGTTCTAAAATAAGATTTAAATTTGAAGCTCCGGAAAATACCATGATGGTAGTTGTATGAATAGTTTTACCATTAAAAAAATTATCATTTTTGCATTATAAAAAATGTATTGGTAAAAAGGGACTTTTACTTTTATTGCTGAAGTTTTATGATGCGATTTGTATCGCTGAGATATCGTTTAATTCATAATGTTGCCATTTGGGACATTTTAATTCTTATTAAAATTCACGAATTTTTTTTTTGAATTATATGCAGTTATTTAAAATATTTTTTTTTGTAAAAAATAAATAAATTATAATTCATGCATTCTAGGATCAAAGATTTGATGGTTTTGTGAAAATCAAGGCTCCTAATATCTCTGTTTTTTCTTATTCTTTTTTTTTAAAGTTCCAATTCCCGTTCCGTTTTAACGAACAGGAGGAATATTTTGAACCGCGGTCACATGATCATCTGCTCATTTCGGAAACCACAAACATGTGATTAGCACTGGAAACAAAATTGCATTCATCCGCAGAAAAAAAGAAAAAAATTACTCATTTTAACAATGTTAACGCCTACGTTGGCACTATTTTCCTAGTTGATGAAATATCTCAACTGGTCTTTGTGATTGTTATTCTTACCTTTACGTCGATTAATTACAAGAATTCTTTGTAAATGATAGTTTCGATCGAATGTCTTCATTCTGGAAATATAAACCAATAAACGTTGTTAAAAGAACACCAGTTTATTCGTTTTCAAAAGTAAAAATTCATTTACAAAGTAAATTTCAAATACAGTCCACTAATTGATATGTGACTGCGTTCGGGATGAATTTTTTGAAGAATGTTCGAAATTACTTATATATTTAAATATTTGCATATAAAAGAAAACATCTAAAAAATATCTATGAAATCAAAATATACCAGTAAAATGGCAAATGTTTTATAAAAATTGGAAAAAAAAAAAGTTGTTTTTTGGCTTAAAAAGCAAAAATCTTCTAATTTAGAAATTTATGAAATGATCTGCTTAAAATGTTGCAGATTAGCTTAAAACATGTATTATTTGGTTCCTGAACTAAAAAAATAAGCCGTATTTCTTTCAAGTCCTTAAATACTGAGGTTCTACTGATGAATAACACGAAATTTCCATTTTTTTTTCACATTATGGAGTACTAAAACATTTATAAAATATTTCGAAATAAATAATTACTTATTCTCTTGGAATTGCAGAACATATTGAGAAATTATTATACCAAATTTGAACAAAAAATATGCATTAGAATGCAATTTATAAAGTTTTTCCTCAGAAAATTTTATCAAAGATTAGAATTTGAGAAAATAGCATCTAAAGATGCAAAATAGCATTAAAACGTATGAAAATGCAATTATAAAAATCAGCGTAATTTCACCTTTCCCCCAAAAAGTAGACTTAGAAATAAAATTCTAATGGTTTTTTTAAAGAAATCTATTCAAACATTAAAAATATTAAATAAAAAATTAATAATTTTGAAAAAAAATCTACTTTTTAACGTAATTTCCTACTTTAACTTACACTTCAGTAATACTTTTGGTTCAATTGAGAAAAGATTTGAGCAGAATTCAAAGAAAATGTTATCAAAAGCAATTAAAAATATATTGTCGGTATATGTATATATTAAAGTTGTTTCTTTTATATAGATATTTATGTATGAATAACGAAAAATATCCTACATTCTTAATATTCTTTGTTACTAGGCGCTTGGAATTCACCTACTGAGGCCTCTGTCTCCCAAAGTGTGTCAAGTAAGACTGGTTTGGGGGCAATTAAACATAGTAGGGCCTCATGCTTGCAGGGGATCTTCATTTTTCTCTTCAGACATTATTGACTTGAAGTTTGGTTTTCTATAAAATCTTTGATCTTCATTTTTTGGAAATGACATGCGTGTTCTTATGTTTGATTTGAGCTGCTAATCGTTTTTAATTTTATTTGCTGATATTTTTTTTATTACGTTTGCGTTGTAAAGAAAGCATACAAAGAAAGCCTTTGTATTAAATAGTTCATTATTACAAGATAAATTTAATTATTTTATCTGCTTTTTTAAAGCCAACTAGATGACTGGTGGAAAATAAAAATTCAATAATAATAATTTCTAAATTATAGTTTCTTAAACTATTGGTCACGACCTCAAATAAAGCCGTAGCATTTTTTTTTTTTCATTGAATGTAGTTAGTTTAATCCCATATAATAATGTAACGTGGGCAGCGCCGTTTTAATTTTGGACTCCTTTGCGAAGAAGAAAATGGTCGTGATGTCACAACACTGTGTAAGAAATAAAAGGAATCCAGGACGCAATCATAAATTTAAACATTTCATTAATGATTATTGCGCAACTTTTTAAAATTAAATTACTTTTTGTTTATTATAAACTAATGTATAGTTTCCATATTACTCCCTCCCTCCGTATTTGAAAACTTAAAATATAATTTAAACAAATACACGGGCCGAAGTGAAAAAAAAAAAAAAAAATGAATTTCCTGGGTTTACGAATTTGTATAAAATTCTGATTTAATGGCATATCCTAATTGGGTATTAATTTTATTTAATAGTTATATATAAACATAAAACATCTTAGATAATTAAAAATTACCTAGTAATATTTTTTTACGTCAATTGCGTTATTGTCTAAGTTACAGATTTAATATCAATTCTGTATTTCGATGCAAGAATATTATGCTTATAAATACTCCCACCGATATTTCTAAAATGTAGATAGTCATAAATATTATGGTTATAATTTTAAATAATCCAACAGATATTTCTAGAATTTAGATAGTCATAAATATTATGCTTATGATTATAAATATTCCCACCGATATTTTTAAAATGTAGATAGTCATAAGTCGAATTAATCTGGTTTATCGAATTATAAATAAATCGATAAATTGCGGTGATCAAAGGCGTTTTGGTAGGATGGCATCAATGTATATATATAGATATATATCCTCCAAATGCTAGATTTGGGAGTTGTTCCCTTAAAGATAAGTATTCTGACTGTATTTAATTTTTTAATTGATTTAGAGACACAAGTGATAACGAAGGAAATTGATAATTCCTCGATCCTAGCGCTATTTACCCTTACCGTGCCACTGGTAGGATATAATTGACTATTGACAAGAAAGCTCTTACTTCTATCTGCTAATGGGCCGTGGTGACCTGGTGATAAGATCTCGGCTTGTGAGCCGTAGGATTTCAGGTTCGGGACCCCATTCCACCGAAGAACCGCCGTGTAAGGGGGTCTGTTGCACGATAAACCCGTCAGGGCCAAACGTCCTTCCGTTGGTGTGGTGTGGTGTGGAGAGGGGGTGCCAGCTCAGGTGTCTTCCTTGTCATCTGACCGCGGTTCAAAATGACGAGGTCCGTCCCAAAATAGGCATAGTGTTGCTTTAAACGGGACGTTAATATAAGTAAACTAAACTAAATCTATCTGCTAATGTATGCCAGTTTGCAAAAACAAACTTAATGAAATTGTTATCTCAGTTTACAAAAACACACGATTTAGTAAAATGGTGCATTAGGTTCGTGCGTCGAATTTCAGAAATTTTGATATTTACAATAGTTATTGAAGCGGGCAGCAATTGTCTGATGGTAAGGTATAGGCTTTGGAACCGGAGGGTTTTAGGTTCGAGACCCAAATCCATCGGTGGTTCTTTCGCTGGTGTGGTGCGGAAGCTTGGAAAAAGAGGTACCAGCTCAGGCTTCTTCCGACTACGGTCCCAAATTGCGAAGTCCGTCCCTAAATAGCCCTAGTGTTGCTTTATAATGAGACGTTAATATAACTGAACTATTTATTGAAGCAGTAAGTAATTAAAAAAAACGTTTGGGCAACCTGAAGTACTGTTCTTTTTAGGAACGGGAGACGATCACTTTTAGGAGATTTTACACCGCAGGGGAGGGGGATGTGAATTGAGCAAGATTAATGCATTTTTGGAGGTTTTTTTTTTAGACTTTGCCTTTTGTAACTGTTAAACGACTTTTGTTTTCTCTTCCTGCTTGTCATTTTGAATTATACTATTTTATTTTAATTCGAAACATTTTTTTATTTGCTAATCACATGACCAGTTTAATTTTTAAAATGCTACACTATCTAATTCCACTAGTATTCGAGGGTTTTTTTTTGTATTGATAACTAAATATAAACATTTTTTTCTGCATTTTTCATTTCGCCTCTATTTTGAGGAAATCAGCGTCCCCTGACGCATGCGCAATAGCACGTAAGCCATCTGTATCTAAAAAAAAAAAAAAAAAGAATAACTGATGACTGTATCTTAACCCATCAACATATACACAGGGTCTTTTTGAATCTATCATTTCACTTTTGTTTAGACATTCTGGGAATTTATAAAAGTTTACACCTGTTACTCCCAATATCTTCACGGGGGAGCTAGAAGAAGATTAGAACAATAGAAAACTATGAAACACTGTATCTTTTTTTTTTTTCACAGAAGGTATGGGGTCAAATTGAACCTTGCATGAGCTAACGTTTCAGATTCTTTTAATGTTACGGCTTTGACAGTGAGAAGCATAGATTCAGGGATTTTTTTGCAAGACTTCTTACTGATAGACAAAATGATGATTGCTCAGATTCGTCATATAGTCATGAAATTTCGGAAAGTGATCATGATATAGAATCGAAACAAAACGCAGATTCTGAAAATTTGATCGAATCCTTTCCTGTTCGTTCCAAATCCTTATATAAAATGCATTCTTTTACAATATGAATAAATTGTCTTGAAATTTATTCTAACAATTCATTTTATTCTAAATAAAGAATGATAAAAGTGTTTTTTTTTTTTTTTGAGTATGCATATAAAAATAGAAGACAGATCTTATGAATTTTCAGAATTGTATGTTTAAGTTTCTTTTTTCCAAAAAATTTCAAATGTAAAATCTATATATAAAATATAGATTTTCTTATTTTTCCAATATCTTTATAAATATGGGAAAAACTGCCTACATTACAAATAATAAGTTTTATATGTATTGAATAGGGAAAAAAGAAATGAACACAGAAAAGGTATGAAAAAAAGGGGGGGGGGCTAAGTTTAATTTCAATTTTTTTTATATTAAAAATCGCATTTGTATCTTAAATAAGAACATATTTACATGGAAAAATATTTATGTACTCTTGACATATTTTGTTTTTATACAAATGGTCAATAAAATAAAGGATAAATGCCTGTCAATTTGGGGTCAAACTGACCCCGCGCGTGTGTTAAAGTTTAAAAAAAATGGATGCGTGTGCTAAAGGGTTTTAAGGATGCAAGTAATAATGTGTCCAAAAAGAAACATATCATCTATTTTGGAATTAAAATAAATTCTTAAGTTCAGGAGTTAAATTTATCACACAATACAATACTTTTTCCCCCCAATCCATTAGAATAAAACGCGACTTGGAAAAAATCGCCAAATTTCGCCAATTGTTTTTTGTTTGAAGAATAGATTGAAATTCCATTTACTTGTCTCACGCCATTTGTTTCGTTTCAGCATCACAGTGCAAAGACATGTGGAGGAAGTTGAGAAATTGCTACCTGAATGCCATCAACAGAAGACAGAACAAAAACATTCCCAAATGGAAATACGAAGACGAGATGTCTTTCTTATTGCCATTCATCGACGTGCGATCGTAAGTGTTGTATTCATGTTCACTTTCTAAAAAGGGGCAACTAACGATTATTCTAATGATTCTTTAAGCTGTGTTTAATGTTAATTAATAATTAGGTGTAATTGTCAGCTCCAATACAAGGGTCAAGGCAGCTCCAAACAAGGGGTTTGGCGAACCATAGTTAAAAAAAAAAAAAAAAAAAAAAAAGTCCTTTATGTTATAAATCTTCAATCCCTTTTTTCATTGTCGAAATAAAGTCAAATGCCTCCTCTTATTGTTTTGTCTTTGTTACAGCTTCACGCCGATAGATGGTGTTTCTGTCGACTACAAAGTTTCTGTTAATTCTTTTTTGTATCTGAACGTTGAGAGTGTGTAAGAACGATTCTGTGACCTAGACGTGGCACAAATTGTGAAAGGTGTCCTAATCTGTAATAGTCTACATGAAGTGGCACAAAAAATGTGTCCGAAAATAAAATGGTGTTCACCAGAAAGAAATGAGTAATTATCTGAAGAGAAGTACAGTTTTCGATTATAGAAATTTCTAGATTTTCATGGATCTTATCACAGACTTGGAAAAAAAGTAATTGAAAAAAAGAAGACAAAAATAACAACAAACAAACAACAACTTTATATTCTAAATATCTCTTCTCATCACAAAATAATGCCAGAAGTCCCTTCTTATAGTTTCGTCCCCATTATATTAATGTACAGATTTTCATTGATCATATTTTAGACTTGAAAAAAATAATTGAAAATTAGCTTTCTTCCTTATTAATTGAAAACATAAATCTTTAAATTCCTTTCTCCTTTCATCGCTAAAAAAAGTCAGATGTCTTCTCTGTAGTTTCATCCCCAATTATAGAAACGTATGTTCTTTCCCTTTGATCATATCATAGGCTTGGAGAAAAATGAATCGACCTTTTTTTTAAATATTGTATGAATCCCCATTTTATTGCCAAAATAAGGTCAAATGTTCCATTTTATAATTCCATCCCAATGATACAAATATATGGATTTTCACTAATTAAATTTTACGCTTGTAGAAAAATTAATTGAAAACAAACTTTATACTATAAATCTTTAAATGCCCCCTTTTATTATAAAAACAAGGTCAAGTAATCTTTATAATTTAGTCCTTGATGATATGAATCGATGTATTGAATATGTGGCAAGAAGTTTGAAAAGAATTTCTACTTCATGTGCATTTCTCGTCATCTGATCATAGCTCGAAATTATGAAATCCACCAGTATTGGTCCCCCCCCCCCTGCTTTATAGTATTTTATCTTTAGGTTTATACAAGAGTAATTGAGGACCGGGATAGCCTGGCTGGTAGAGCGTTGGATTCGCGTCTCCTAGGTTGCGAGTTCGAACCCCGCCGGCCGAAGATTCCGCACGTGCTTGGTGGCTGACGTGCGTATAAATCTGTCGTGGTCACAAAGTCCTCCACGTCGAGAGTAATACCACTGGGGGTACTGGATCAGGGGTGATCGTTCTCTGATTCAGGTCTAAATTACGATCTGTTGATGCGTGAATGAAGTCCGCCCTGTAAAAAGGGTTGTCGTGTGTGTAGCTAAGTCGTTCTCTTGGATGGATGAAGTTCCAATTTTTCCCTGGATGGTGCTAATATAAAAACAAGAGACGCTCCCCCACCGGCTGTCTTCGTAACAGTGCCATAAGAAACAACAACAAACAACAAGAGTAATTGAATAGTTCCAGGTAAGAAGGGTGGAGATTGAATTCGGAACTTCCAGTTTGAAGCCATGCACTTCACCTTTAAGTAGTCGGGGCAATGTTTGTAGTTCCCATTCCCTGAATGCTTGAGGGCAAAGTGTCAGGCTTCATTGCTGCTTTCATTAGATATCTGAAGAAGCATGATATCCCTGCAGGTTTGTAGTATCATCTGATCACCTCAAAACTTGGGTCTTCCAGAAATCGTTCTACAAAGATAAGTATTATTCAGTAGAGCAATTATCCAAATTAAACTGGAATGACACTAATTCATAGGAAGAGAAATTCTGAAGAATGGACCTAAAGATAACAATTATGGTTGGGTTTATTGTGAATTAGAATTTATTTTTATTTTTCTGTGATTATTTCCTGCGAGAATCCAGTATGCTTTTTTTTTTAACTATTAAAAAAAAAAAAAAGGTTGGGCATATTTGTGGATTAGAATATATTTTTATTTTGTAGTTAAATATTTTGATTTTAGATGTAGAATTTTACATTATATTAGTTTTTAAAATATTTCATTTTATTGTGTTTCTGTACTATACAATTTTCAGAATTCACAACACAAACGTTAAGACGTGACAAACATTTTTCTTCTCTGGAATCTATAAGTGCAAGTGGCGTGTCGAGGTACAAATACTTGAAATGGATATGGAAGGATGTTTATTTACGGAATCGTTAACAAGTGTTTTTTCACAATAATGTTTAAAATAATTGTTCCAAATTGCGTTCACTAACATTAATCTTTGGAGTGCTAAGCTAAGTGTAAAATGAAGAGTCAGTCTAAAGAGTCCTTTTGACCCCATAGGTATTTATAGGATGTGATTAAACGAAATTGAAAATAATGAACAAATGAGGCATTATTAATAAGTATTCATTATTAATAAATAATAATAACATTTATTTTAAAGAATAAAATGTAATTTTGTGTAAAATATTATGAGTAATTAAATTAGCTCTAAAACTAAATGAAATAAAGGAAAACTTAACTTATCTATAAAGGACACTAAAGCTAAATATAATTAAAAAAAACTTTATGTAAGAATAACGGTGAAAAATTCATTGCAATGATTTTCAGTTATGCTATTAATTCTGGCAATCAAAGCACAAAATAACTGCAGAAATATGATTTGTATAACTCTCTGCATTCCTTGAACTTTTGTGACTACTTAATTGTGATTTGGGGGCACAAAACTTATTTACTCCGTTCAAAGAGAGTTTTTTAAATATGCTTTAGTGTTGACATGCTATATGAAAAAAAAGTGTTGATAAAATTATGAAGGGGGGAAAAAATAAGAGAGAACATTTTAGATTTTTTAGAAAAGAATTTTAGTTACCATATTTTAAGTGCTAAAACGAAAAAGAATTCCGAGAAATGATACATGCTTGAAAGAGAATCAAATGCAGTGACTGAAGTACAATTTCAGATGACGGATATTCTCGCATGCTTGCAATCACAACTGATATCTGAGGGTTAAAGTCCTCAAAAGAATTAACTAAGTTCTTGCAAATTATGGCTTTTAGATGTTTATATAAGATAAAATCGAGATTTGAAAATTTGAAATCTTCCACTGTGATCCTTTTATATCTATTTTTTGGTGTCTTAAAGTTTTAATACACGCTCTTACATTCCTATGTATAAAGAAGTTTATGGTAATGCGCTGTAATCAACCCCCTTTCCCTCGAATTCCAAAACTCCTTGCATTCTATCTTTACGATTTGAGTGTTTTTTAACGGTCATGCTTTTTAGAAAATTGAACCGTTGTTCGTTCAGTATGGCAGAATATTTTCTTGTTGTTATCTCTTATAGTAACCCAAATGCTTAAAATTTTGTTCATGAAATATTTTTTTTTCTGCTTTCACCAGATCAGCAGACAACGACATGGAACTTCATTCCCAGTCTTCCAGCATAAATAACTTATCGACATCTTTTCACGAAGGAGCCATCGATAATTCCATGATGTCCGAACGAGAGGACAGCTCTGAAATGATTCTTCCAGAAACCTCCAGTTTCGTCCCCAAAAAAGAACCGGAAGACGAGCACATGGAGCTGATGTCGATGTCTAGGAAGAGGAACAATCTTCGCTCTTATAGGCAGTTCGAAGGACCCATTCGTGACGAAACGGAAATGTTCTTCCTCAGTATTTCGGAGACAGTGAAACGACTTCCGGCAGTGGACCAAGCGAGAATAAAGATGGAGGTCTGCAAGCTTGTCTATGAATCAGAGATTCGACAACTAGAAGCAGAATACGAAGAGACTCTATGAAAGGTGCGCATGCGCGTGAATGATTTCGGAGTTGTTGCCAGAGTATTAAGATGTGTGATCAGAATATACATCCTTTTCCGTACCTTCGACCAAGTTTTAATTGAAATTAAAAAAAAAAAAAAAATCTTATCTTGAAATGATATTAGCAGGCAGACGGATAATATGTTTTTCAGTAAAAGTTAACGACTTTCATACTTATATGTGGCTTTTCTACAAGTCACGATGACGTTGCGTCGAAAGCCAAATGCAATCCCATTGACAAGGAAAGTTGGCTCAAATTATTTTAGCCAAAACTCAAAAAGGGCGCCAAACACGCAACACGCTTGTCGCAGTTGTTAACGTTGCAACGCCATTGTTTGTCTGACTTCTTGTAAAGTTTCATATGCTCTTTGAGTCATTTTTTTTCGGTGCCAAAATTCCATAACTTTGAAAATACTCAATTGCACGCTGTTCTGTAGCATGTAGGTCCCAAATTTTTATCATTTTCTTATGTAAAAGCAGAGAAATATCTATTAGAACTGAACTCTTGTTCTTGCCATATATCTCACCTATGGTTCACACTTACTTTCTGACTGTATGAATGAGGTCATCTAATTAGACAAGTGGTCCGAATATCAGGCTTGAGCCATGGCAGTGAACGCGTTAAAGAAACACAAATTGTTTATCAAAGCTACAGCCCATGTATTTGGTATATAGTTTTTCATTGTTGGCGTAATAGCGTGTTATTTGGCGCCATTTTTTGGTTTTGGCGAAAATAACTTGCGCCAACTTACCTGCTTATCCCTGCTCGACGGGAAACCCATATGCTAGACCTCGTGCTCAGTTAACCGTCGCTGCCGCTTGTTTTCTACTTACTATGATTATTTTTTCTCTATATATGTACAGGTTCATCTTAACAAATATGACAGCGCGGGCTAGAGTAGCTTGGCGCCATATGAGAAATATGTATAGGAATTTGAATCATATTCTTTCATATTGTATGATTAAAAACTAATCTGATCCATCACTATATTAGGTATTGATGTATATATCCCTACTTTATCATTGGCAATATGACATTTAGCGCATGCGTACTACTTACAAATATGAATCATATTCTTTATTTTTACCTTAATTATGATTATAAGCAAATATATTTTTTTGTTCAGTTGTTGAATCCGATTTCGTAATGAATTTCGCATCTGGTTTGTAGTCTTACTAAAATTGGTGCAAATGAGTGGAAAGAAAAAAAAAAGTTACTAGATGTTCTCTGTTTTATGTAAAAGGTACTGTTAGGAAATCAACTTATGAATAAAATTATTAGGTAGAAACAACTGTTCAGAAATTGCCTATAAGATGTAAACATTCATCAATATAAATGGTGATTGCACTTTTTTCGCTTACTTCTATATACGCAGGATGATTCAAAATTTAGCTTTCAAATTCACAAAAGCAAGATTGGAAACGCCACTCGGATGAGCTAGGGGATGGATAAAGATTCAAAAATATCAAATTTTTAAGAGATAAAAACTCTTTGTTACTTGGATTTATTTAAACTTAAATTTCTTATCCTTCACAGCAGTATTGAATCTTTCAGAGGTACCCAAAATTATCCAGATATTATATGTTGATAAAGAATCTTAATACAGTTTCAGTGTGCTCAGTATTTGTAAACTGATATATTCTTGTAGCCTATTGAAATTTGAAATTATTATTGTTGAGACACAACTACAGTGTTATTGAGCAGTGTCATCTAGATTATTAGGTTGGTATTTCAGTCATACTCTCCCATATGATTTTACCTTATTTTTGTATCTCCTACATTCCTGACAGTTTGAATTTTAAACTACCCGTATAAGAGAAAAATGAAAGTACAGAATAAGAATTTTGCTTTGTAATTTTGATGAAACTCGTTAAACCAGAAACTATTGGGAATTTATTTAGAAAAACGAATGATTCAAATTTATTAAACTAAAATATTTAGGATGATATAAAAATATGCCAGTTTGATAATATGCAGATTTTACGATGTATAGTATGCAATTTCAATTCATAATTATAATTTTTATTACATGCAAATTGTACGTGTAAAATATAAGAAAAAAATTTGAGTTTTATAAGACATTTTCTGATTTGTATGCTTTTAAAAGATCATTCATTTGTTGATGTCTTTCATATATTTGTTCATTTTTTTAAATGAACTATAGTCATTTGATACATTGTTATTATTTATTACAATGTATATTACAATAGTAATATACATGTAATTACAATTACAATATTAATATACATTGTTCATATTCAAAAAGATTGTATATTGTTTTATTCCTGATCATTGTGTAGTGCTCATGTTCATAAACATTGTGCTGGGTTCATCTTCACAAATATTGTGTACTGCTTATCTCATGTCATGATATTTAATTATCTTTTGTTCCCCCCCTTCCGTGATACTTACTGTTTGGCACAGTTATTATGTTTTGAAGAATTTATTTATTTTGATTATTATTATTTTTTATCTTTATTCTTTTAATCTTTATTTTCTTGTTGTCTTATTTTTTTAAAGTTCTTTTTGCTGAAAATATTTATGAAAGCGATTGTCTTGTTTCATATAAATTTTAGATCTTAATAAATGTTACGATTCATTTAAATCTTTTCTTTTGTGTATGAGTGTTGAAGTTATAAAGCGCATGCATTATGCACCGTGTTGCTGCAATAAAACAAATGGCTGCACTCTGTAAAAATTGTAAAGCATTTGTTAAATTTCAAGGATTTTAAATGCCGCATAAAGTGTACAAATTTTTAATAGTTTAGCTTTAGCATTAATAAACACAACGATATTAAACCCTTTCAAAACATATATAAAGCAACAGCTGTCCTTAATAAATTCGATGAACCATATTTTGAAATAAAATTACACTATCAGCCTTGCCCGATTCAATCTAAAAAGAGAGAAAGTCTCCAATGTGCTGCCATCTATTGAAGAAAAGATACATTATTAAAAAAATTATTAATATCAAAATTCACGGCATTTTTGATTAAATTTATTTTTAACTGTTGTGTATACTGCTTGAAATTAATTTGCATATTTCTTTAGTCTATATCATGATTTTTCTGAGTATTGATTAGCATATTCTATTCAACTTTTTCACTGCATGCAAAGTTAAGCATTGCTGATTGTTCAAAACCAAGACATGCATTTTACACAATTTGAAACGATTTTATGTCGGTACAAAATTAAAATAGTTTAAATTTGTACATTATAGTTAATTGATAAAAATATAGGTTTTCTGGCAACAAATTTATATTGAACCATGAATAAACATTAAAAATTCAGTATCGAAAAATACGGATATCTCACAAAATTAATGGTTTTAATACTTTAAACAATCATACGCTTGCTCAAAATGTAATTCGAAATTTTTCTTATAGGAAAGTAATTTACTGTTTTTATATAAAATTAAAATACCATTATAAAATTTTAAATCTGGAAATAGCATAACTATCTGGAAAAAAAGTAAGTTAAAATATGGTATTAATTATTAAATTATGAAAAACGATAATAGTTAATAAAAATATTCAACAAAACAGAATTTTCGCTTAAAAAAAGTTTTACAAAAATTGTCGATTTTTTGAAAGTTATAATCAATGCAGTGATATGTGTTAAAAATAATACTGAATCAAAATAAACCATATTAATTTATATTCAAAATTTAAGCCTGTAGCATAAAAATATGTGTATTGGGTTAATGAAGAGGAAATAGCTTAAAAGAATGCCAATTGTACTCACCGTAATGCGTTTGGTGACAAACACCGTGACTGCCGTGGCGGTGATTGGTAATTGGTGGACCTCATATATATTACAATGTAAGAAATTCAGTGCGGCAGTCAACATGCTGATGTCAGAACTAGGGCTGGGTTATCAAAAAGCAACAGCAATTATTTAGGATTCCCCAGAAATTGTAGAACCTCAAGACCTTGAGTTTTTTAAAGAATATTTTTATGTGAAATTAATTTTATGCTTTCATTTCATTTACAAGGGACATCTACACGAACATTACAGCATCTATTCAAATAAAAATCATGTATCTTTTAAATCTCAGAACATTATTCAAATCTTTCCATTTTTTAAAAATCGCTTGCAGTTCCGTTTTAGTTAATTTTTTTTTTATTTGACTTATGGACTCCTTAATAAAACTTTATATTAAAATCTTTGGACTGTGTTAAAAAAGTATTGCAAATTTTTGACCGTTTTGTTTAAAATTATATTTTAATTTTTTTATACGTGAAATACTGATTAAAAAAATTCTGATAACTTTCGAAAGAATTATGTCTTGATATTATCTTTCCTTTTATTCTGTACTAGCCGCCTTTGGCGACCAGCCGGTTCGCCAATCTTAATGTTCGTTAAAATTTTAATAATTAAATATTTTATGCAATTCCAACTTTAATAGATTCTTCAACAAAATATTTTAAAACTTCAAATTTTGATAGTCATATAATTCTCTCATAATATTATAAACGCCTTCAGTCATAACGTGATATGTATCTCTCTCATTTTCTGTTACCCCTCGTAGAATTTATGCTTTAAATTAAAGTGTAAATGATTAATCTGCAATTAATATAATAATATTTTTTACTGAAACAAAGCATTTTTTTTAATAATATGATTACTGATAATAGAGTCACTGAGCGTTTAAACTTTAGGGTCACTAAAGAATATCTTTCTTAATTTATGTAATATCTCAAGAATTTGTCAACAAAATTTTCTCAGATTCATCATGAACAGATCGATTAATGAACAATGTTTCATTTTAAATGCATTAAACACTAAGAAAATAAAATGAATCGTTTAAAATAATCGGTCGAAAACAGGTTTAAAAAAACTACTTAAAAAACTATGTATTTAAAACTATAAGCATATACAAAAAAATATATAACTAACATAAATACAATTTAATTACAAAAGTACACAACTAACCTAAAAATAATTTAAATCATTGAAAACAGGTTAAAAAAAAACTACTTAAAAAACGATGTACTTAAAACTATAAGCATATACAAAAAATATATAACTAACATAAATACAATTTACTTACAAAAGCATGCAACTAACCTAAAAATAATTTAAATCATCCGTTGAAAGTGGTTGCCATGACAACAATCAGAACAATGCGCATGCGTGAATTTTCTTCGCCAGTTAGGTAACGCAAATGCGTGAATTTTTCTACGCCAGTTGGGGTAACGCTAGGCAGATTATACATTTTTAATTTCCTTTATTCTGTGTTATTTTAATTCAAAAGTACTTCAGAATGAATCTGAAACATGGATTAATTAACAATGTTTAATTTTAAATGCATAAAATATTAAGAAAATAAACAGAATCGTTTAAAACAATCCACCGAAAAATATTAACCCTAGCCTCATTACTGTTGGGAGAAAAAAGAAACGGAAGCCTTACTCATTTGGCGGTGGGGGAAATGGAAGATTTTTTTTGGTGGAAAGGTTGGCGGTGGGGAAAATGGAAGATTTTTTTGGCGGGAAAGTTAGTTTTTAATTAATAATTAAAATTCTAATTAAAATTTTAAAAAAAGGGACCCCAGGTGCACATTCCCGACCTCTAAGGTATACATGTACCAAATTTGATAGCTGTACGTCAAATGACCTGGCCTGTAGAGCGCCAACACACACACACACACACACACACACACACACACACACACACACACACACACACACACACACACACATTGAGCTTTATTATAAGTATATAGATAAGCAGTTAAATTAATGCTATACAGAAATATAGATAGTATAAACAGTTTTAACTACTTATGTGGATATTAAATTGAAAAAAAAAAAATTTGAATCAGGAAATTGGGGTAAGTGAAGGCGGATGGAACTTGCATTGCTTACAGCGCCCCACAAGCCTTAATCTGGCAGTAAAGTTCCCTTGTACATCCAACGTGTATTTCTCGCTATTATTCTAGTAGTTTTTAATAAAAAAGTGAATTTTCCCGTCCCACACATACATGATTGTTGGATGTAAATTAAATTAAATTGCAAAAATTCTAATTTCTACCAGCCGATGTAATCTTTGATGCCTTCAAGACAGTGATTCGACTTCATAAACAGTTTTGGAAAGCCCAGATTTCTGTGAGTGGAGGCACGAAAACTATTCATCCCTTATTAGTCAGAATTTATCTTCGCTTCCGAGCATCGCTAAGTCATTTTATACAATGAGCAACATACTGAATGCTTGAACAGTATCAATAAATCATTACTGATTTCTAGTTAGTTATTATCACTTTCAGTTATCAAGACTGACTCTGATATCGTATCCCATTTAACTATTTCAACTATTTCTACTAGGCTTCCCTTATTTTAATTCCTCCGGTTTGGAGTCAACTATTGCTAAATTTTCAACAGCACAAATTTAATAAGATTTAGAGTGCATCCTATAAAATCCTAAATTGACAAATCAAATGATCTAAAATGTGTATCTAACAACATATTTTTTTTATACCACTTGATCAAGTATTGCATGTTACCAATCTTTAACGCCTAGATGTAAATTAGGAGGATAAATTATTCTAGCATTAGCAGTAGTTTGATTTCCTATTAAATTTAACCTCAAATCATAATTTCTTTGGAGAAGCCTCACGTCTTGCTCTCTTCATTATTTTCCGATTCAAATTCAACGTGACAGACTGAGTAATTTATTCAGGTTTATTTAGAAATTTGGTTTGTAGCTTTTACATCATGTGTGTGAATTTCTGTCAAATTCGGAAAGATATCCATCCACAAGAATTTTGTCCAAGTAAGTCAGCCATCTAACTCTCCGACCCGCCATGAAGGCACACGGATTTAAACCATAAAACTGAATGACCAGACCGCCGCAACAGCAACATTGGCGGGAACTGTGGTCGAGTCCTAAGAGCCGCCACCGGCCACGATACAACCCTCCCCGAAGGAAGTACGTTCCGTCATCGATGGGAGGAGTCAGATCCCCCACCTATTAGTGTACCCTCCAGGGTGGCGAGATCCAACCACCATGCCGGAAGCATCTCATCCTCATTTCGAGGTGCCCCCCCCGGGGGGGTCAGTTTGTCCAAGTAAGCATGTTAACTGCTCAACACATAAAAAAAAAATTGGTGCACCATTTCAACACCTGAAGTGTAAATCCGCATCAAAGTTTTGAACCAATCTATTCAAGGAGTTAATCGTCTGTAAATTTGTACATTCCATGCATGTAAATACGTTTATTTAAAAATTCCATGTCTGAGATAAATGAATTTTGGCACTCAAATTTTGTTATTCAAATTGTAGTTCTGTGACAGTTTCATTTCAGTCGAGAAGTAATGAGATATTTTGTTACAAAGCCATGGTCAGTTTTTGGTTTTCTTTACTATTTGGGATTTAAAAAGCACAAAACGTTTATGTGGGTGAAACTGAAAATTAAATAACAAAAATCATTGAGTATTTGTGGCCTTTTTTTGAATGATTAATTTTTTTTTGTGGCACAAAGCCCAGGGCTTTTCAATTTCCTTTAAAAAGACTGTTTTTGAAATGTATTTTCTGAAAGCATTTTTTAATACCATCTAACATAAATCGTACATTAACATTTTAGCTACATTCAGCTTCCCTATAGAAATAAGTTTCATATGAAACTTAACTGCCCCCTTTTAAGGAAATATCCTGTATGTGCATCAAATTACAGAATTTGATATTTAAATCAGTATTTAAAAATAAAGATCACTTAGATATAATTAGGCATATCAGGATCTTCCGCGTTTTTATTTGTAATAAAATATCGAAAGTTTAGTTTAGTTATATTAACGTCCCGTTATAAAGCAACACTAGGGCTATTTTGTGACGAACCTCGTCATTTTGAACAGCTGTCAGATGATAAGGACGACACCTGAGTTTGCACCGACTACAGCGCACCACACCAGAGGAAGGACATTTGGCCTGACGGATTTAACGTGCAACAGGCCCCCTTACACGACGGTTCTTCGGTGGAATCGGGTCTTGAACCTGAAACCCTACGGCTTACAAGCCGAGACCTTACCACTTGGCCACCGCGGCCAGAAAATATTGACTAGCGTTTAAAAGGAGTTTTAAATCTTTGAAGAGCGAATTTATTTATTGTCATGATTGAAGGAGAAGAAATTGAATTTAGTTTTTTTCCTAAGATATCCCTTTATGTAAATTTAAATTTTTTTGTAAATCAATATAATGTAATTTCAATAGATGGAACTTGATTATGAAACAATCATTTAATAAATCAATTTATTCAGAATTAAAAATAGGCGTGTCACTTTCAAAATTAATGATAAATTCGATAATTATAATTCAAAAGTGTTTCTCGAACACAAAGAGGTTCGAATTTCGGAATTGAAATTTTTGTTTGAATATTATAATACGTTTGTTTTTTACACTTCGTAAAGGAAGAAATAAAGATTCTCAACATATTGAAGACATGCTAACTAATTTACTAATAAAAATAAATATTATATCTACGAAAAAAGTCTTAATTTTTAAATATCTTAATAGCTCTTGATAAGTTCATTAATTATTTTAATAACGGTCAATGAACTTATGAGGAGTTATTCATGAACTTGGCGGGAATCAATCACAGTTATTTTAATAAAACAATAAATATCCTACATGACAGCTAAATCCAAACACTGAAAAAATAGTCTCCGAAGATATGAAAAAACTTGACTTTAGTTATTCAAACCATTAATATTTTTGTATAAAATGTGAGCGAAACTGAGTCATTAATGTAAAAGCATAAAACAACGTTCACACGAAGCCAACAATTGCCCGCAATAGAAGACTACGCCTCCTCAGTAAGGTCACGTGTCCGCAATGGGACAATGACAAATAGTTTCCCCGGGCGAAACAATTTCATCCCATTTTTAACATTGCGATCACGTGATGTTTCTGACGTAGGCGTGGTCTTTTGGGCGCAATAACTGGCTTCGTGTGCACGCTGTTTTAAAATAGGGCAGCGGTGGCCTGGTGGTAAGGTCTTGGCTTGTGAGCCGTAGGATTTCAGGTTGGTGACCCAATTCCACCGAAGAACCGTCGTGTAAGGGGGTCCGTTGCACGTTAAATCCGTCAGGCCAAATGCCTTCCTCTGGTGTGGTGCGCTGCAGGGGATGCAAACTCAGGTGTTGTCCTCGTCATCTGACCGCGGTTCAAAATGACGAGATCCGTCCCAAAATAGCCGTAGTGTTGCTTTACAACGAGACGTTAATATAACTAATATAAACTAAGCTGTTTTAAAATGAAAGCTATTTGTAAAAGCTAATTAACGACATCTAAGAATGGTTAAAGGAAAGACAAAACTATAATCGTTCTCTTCTTCAGATGAGCACAGAGGTGCTTAGCCACTCAAAAGGCACCAATGGCACAGCTCCGAAAACCGATTAGATATTCGGATTCGACCTAAGTTAAATGTATGCCATTATCTTGAAAATTAATGGATCAAAGAAAATGTTTAATAAAATTCAGTGACAAACTAAATCAATCAATCAATCAAAGAACTCAGAATGGAATTTTATGGAATTGTATCGGATAGCGATTTAGATCAAGTTAAATTCAATTTTTCCAGGTCGAAGATGAAATAATCAAAACAGAGGTAAGCCTTAAATCTATATTTCATGAAATCGAATTAAAATTTCTGTTTTTCTAATTCCACGAATATTAATATTGTTAAAGATTCTTTAGAAGGAACTATTTTATTTGTGTTATTGATATATTGAGGTGATTTTTTAAAAACTGCGGTATGAAATAATAATTTTTTTCATTTTGTAGCATATGTCTCTTGTGTTGATTATGAATTATTCTTTTAGATTTGGTACATTGTGTATTGATTGAAATAATTATTTTTAATTTTGGTAAACATATGCTTCGATTGCGATAATTGATAATACGATTCGATTGCGATAATTGATAATACGATTCGATTACGATAATTTGCATTATTTTAATTTTGATAAGTTATTATGTTTTGATAATCTTTTTATTCATAAATGAAATCTTTGAATTTTAAAAATAAATATAACTGCTGACTTAACAAAAATATAATTTTATTATGAACTTCTTTGATAATTATTTTTTTCTGATTAGATTTTTCTCTTTAACCTTCAGTCGGGCGCAATTCAAATCCTAACACGATCGGGCGCAATTCATCTAAGAGATTAATGTAATCAATTAATGCAATTTTTGAATGTATGTTAAAAAAACATATTAAACAGAACTTTTCACTTACATTTGAGTATATTTAGTATGAGTATTTGAGTATATATGAGTACTCAATTAATGTGACTTAATCTCACAAATTAGTTGCGCCCAATGGAAGGTTAATTTTGAACAAATGTAAAAACATTCGAAAGAAGGTGATATTTTGTCGTTTGTAAAACGTTTCTTACTAAATTCTCAAGCATCACCTAAGAATCTTGTGAAATTATTTTTTGAGGGGAAATCTGTTGAATGTAATTTCGTCATATATGGTTGTTTTTTATTTTCGGCTAAAGTTTTAAGAGCAGAAGCGAGAAAATGCCTTTCTATGAAATCGTCAGTGGCTTAGCGACTTGCTGTACTGAAATGCATCCACCAAATTCCTCCCCTGTTCAAATTCATTGGGATTCATTGTTTATCGTCTGAAATCTGATGAAACCATTTGAATCCCAACAAATGTTTTTTTGACCCTATATCTGCGCATTTTGAGATATACCGGCAATATTTTAAAATAAAAGGTCGACAAAGAAATTCTTTACAAGCTAATCCCCCGCCAATGCTTGTAAAAATTAAAACACTTCAATTAAAGTGAGGGAAGTTGATGTAGAGACAAAATAAATAGCCAAATGATCGAATATAAAATAGAAAACTCGAGGCGAAATTACATTTCAATTTTCTGAAAATCCATATTTGAGCCTAAACTAATTATTCTTCAGTAAATAAACTTGTCCAATCCAATATTTAGAATTTTGCATGTAATGATTTTATGGGTGATATAATATTAGGAGATAATTGGAGATTTTACTAGGGGCTTGGTGACAACTTACTGGGATGGAGTGAAAGAAGCAACCTATAATTTTTCAAAAGCTGTCCAATCCCCTGCTTTCTTGCTCTATTGGTGATCAGCTCTAGTGGAGTGAACACCTAATGCAGTCTCATAATTGGATGCATATTATCGTAAACAAAACAATCTTTATCTGTTATTCGTCTTGGTATAACTGTTATCTGTTATTCGTCTTGGTATAACTGTTATCTATTATTCGTCTTGGTATAACTGTTATCTGTTATTCGTCTTGGTTTTTTTGTATAATTAACAAAGGAGAATTTTTATCTGTTATTCGTCTTGGTATAACTGTTATCTGTTATTCGTCTTGTTTTTTTTGTATAATTAACAAAGGAGAATTTTTATCTGTTATTCGTCTTGGTTTTTTTTTGTATAATTAACAAAGGAGAATTTTTATCTGTTATTCGTCTTGGTATAACTGTTATCTGTTATTCGTCTTGGTATAACTGTTATCTGTTATTCGTCTTGTTTTTTTTTGTATAATTAACAAAGGAGAATTTTTATCTATTATTCGTCATGGTTTTTTTTGTATAATTAACAAAGGAGAATTTTTATCTGTTATTCGTCTTGGTTTTTTTTTGTATAATTAACAAAGGAGAATTTTTATCTGTTATTCGTCTTGTATAACTGTTATCTGTTATTCGTCTTGGTATAACTGTTATCTGTTATTCGTCTTGTTTTTTTTGTATAATTAACAAAGGAGAATTTTTATCTATTATTCGTCTTGGTTTTTTTTTGTATAATTAACAAAGGAGAATTTTTATCTATTATTCGTCTTGGTATAACTGTTATCTGTTATTCGTCTTGGTTTTTTTTTGTATAATTAACAAATTAGAATTTTTAACTGTTATTCGTCTGAGTGAGAGCAACCAACGTTCTGTAGATTGATCAAATGTTGGACGGACACCCCACCCGAAACAGCGTGTTTATTTTTTTTGAAACTTGAACTATTTTTGCAAATAAATATCAGCCTTATTTAAATATAGCTTTGTCTTTATTTCTGCAATGATAATTCTTGTCGAATATTTCTTCTTCTGGATTCCTTAATCTGATTCGAATTATTAATTAATGCTATCAGAGATTAAATTCTGAAAGCTTTTGATTATTAATACGAAGTAATGACTTAATTTTTATTGTGTTGCACTAAATGCTTAATTTTTGCAGATTTTAAATGCCTGTTAATTAACTGTTTATTATTAACTATTTATTTAATTAACTGTTAGTGTCTTTTGTATAATTACAAGTTAATAAAGTAGTTAAATCACAACACAATTAAATTACCGGAAATATGTCTACCACTGTTTATTGGTAAATGAATGGAATTCATGTAAGCTGCTGTTTTTAAATTTAATAACTGACACTCCCGATTTAGCTGAAAATTAAAAATACTACTATTTACTTTTCATGTTTTAGGATCAAAGTACAATTAATAGACTTTCAAATATATGTATGAATCACGACTTATAGCTTTAGAAAAATGATTTGAAACAAGTGCATAATTGCAGATACGCATTTAAAAAAGTATCATTAATTAAGGACAAAGAATAGTTCTCGGAATTGCGGAAGGCTTACGTAACTTATTGGATTGCGTTCTTAAAAATATGACAGTGTTAAAAGTTTTATAATAAGAGCCATCGATCTTTCTATTACTTTTTAAATCGACATAATTTTGAAGAAACTACACCGCGGCACTCGAAAGCAGTTCGAACTTTCTTTAGTGAATAATGAAGTTCTTGATTTTGATGACTTCATGGAATTCTAATAATTACCTAATGAACTTTTTCGGATTTTTTCTCTTTCAGAGTTCAATATTTCTGTATACCAATTATTGGGATATCATCATTTTGATAAAACAATTGAAATAACGAGTACATTAAGAACAAAATCTTCGCAAAAGTTTCTAGGCTTCATAACAGCTGTTGCATGACATGGAAAAAAAATTTGCATTTCTGTTCCTTCTTATCCAATCATTTAAACTTTCGTTCCAAAATTTATAATCAAACAAGTTTTCACTCGAGTGCAACTATCAAACGAAACCTCGCCAAGACATCTCGTGCTTATTAGTTGTTTATGCATTCGAAGATAAATTTCGTAAGGTAATTCGAGTGCCTGAAGACATTTTACTGTCTAAATGCTTTATTTTTTCTAGGGTTAACCACCAAAGTGACTTTTTTGAAAGCAGTAATCTCGAATGTGTTCGATAGCACATGCTGTTAAAAGTATAATCAAGAATGTTTAATTAAAGTTACAATTGGAAATAATAATTTAATGAGTATGGGGTTATTATGTTAAAGATAAATATGGATAAGAAAAGGGTGAAATCTAAATTAGTCGTTATATTTAATTCATTTAAAAAGCGCCATCTGGTGGAGAAATATTGAACTATTTTTATTCTTTAAAATAAATTGCTTTTTTTTTTTATTTTGTTCAAAATTTTATAACTTTCTGAACAATAGTTTCGTCTGCAAACCTTTAAATCGAGTCATTAAATTATAGATATCCTGTATAATAAAACTTTTGGATATAATCTGCTATCCACTGTTTTTGTTCTGAATTATGATGAATAAATGAAATTTTATTCATTTCTTTTTTCAGAAACTTATGATGCTGGAGAGAAGGAGAAAATTTTCATTGAATTTGCCTAAGGAAGAATTATTCTAACTATCGAATTTATCATCCAACTATCCTAATCAGAAATAATTAACAGAGGTAAGAAAGTTTAAAAATTCGATTTTATTCCTTAAAGTTTTGTGATATTTGGTTATCGTTTGCAATGATTGAAAGAGAGATGCTTGGCACAATTGGCAGCTGCGAAAGATTGCATCTAATAAACAAGAGCTCCATTTTCACAGTGAGACGAACTGCACTAAATTCGAAAGCGTATTCATTTCTTTTATTCTTTATAATTAGAATATCTATATTTCTACAATCTGGTATTATCGTTTCAAAAAGGCAGAAGCTTAACATCTTTCATTGGTAATAATCTTTTGCTAGAATTTGTGATATTCCATTGCATAGCCGGTATTCAAAATTTTCCAATTTGATTTTATAAATACATTTTCTAACTTTTGAAAATATTCTTTTATCAACTGGACAATATTGTGTTATAAAAGATTACACTTGTGGTGGTAACATCATAAGCCAGATAACAACTTCCGGAGAAGAGTGTACACTTTTGTCTAGTGGCTTTGTTACTCGGCTATGAACCCTAACGTTGCAAGTTCGAACCTCAAACTTGCAAATTGGTGACTCTGGTTCTGAACAACCGCATCCTTCATTCAGCTGTCGTGGCTCCATCTACCGGCAGCAACCACCCACGCTCGCCATAACACTTGGCGCGATAACAACGTTCGTCGCTCGCCATAACGCCTGGCGCGATAATCACGTTCGTCGCTCGCCATAACTGACGCGATAAACTCTACCGACTCACTGGTGGGGGACTATTGTGGTGGTAACATCATAAGCCAGATAACAACTTCCGGAGAAGAGTGTACACTTTTGTCTAGTGGCTTTGTTACTCGGCTATGAACCCTAACATTGCGAGTTCGAACCTCAAACTTGCACACACTTTTTATATTCTTCACGAAAACTTTCTTGAATACGATATTATATATTTGATTTTTTTAGAGAGTATTTCTGGTATCTTGCTTCTTTAATATATTTAATTAAAATAAAATTTTATTAATTTTTATGCTTTTGAAATTTATTAGAAACAAAATCTAATTGCTGTTTTGGAAAACTGAAACAATATTAATATAATTGGCTACTTGTTGGGTACATCCTTATTAAAACGGTTTTCGAACTTAGCAACCTTCGGATCAAGCAATGACTACAATATGAGCCTTATATTTTGGCGAGATTTCATCACCATATTGGCGAAATAACTCAGTTGTTTGACTATTGAATCTACGATTCTGCTTTAATAAGAAAGTACCACTTAATGTTTTTATATTTCACACAAATTATGGAAGAATTCACTACAGCATATATAAAAATAATTTATTGTTCAATTGAAATATTTGATTACATAATTTATAATGATGTTTTAGAATCTTTTTTTTAATCTTTGAAGTAACAATTCTTCAGAATCCTTGTAATTCAGGCACATTGTGGTAATATTGTAAACACTCAGGGTTCGCTACAGTTTCTTCATTGTAAGGAAGTTTATTTATGATTTTCTTGACAATTATCTCCAATTTTTTCTCATTCAGATTATACTGAAAAATTATTAAAAATGTTAGGCTTATTAAAAAATATAAGATAAAGCAATGAAGTCTAATTTGTGAAACAAATAATTAATATAACAATTATTGACTTATGAAGCATCAGTGATTTGAATTTGATTATATGTAATGTCATTGTTTAAATTATATTATAAAATTTATAAAATGTTTTAAAAACAAAGAATCGGTTCAGGCCATTAAGATACGTAACTTGCTATATTAATGATTAGTAAATCAAATATTTTATGAAGCATAAATTATTTAAATTTAAAAATATTTTTTTTGTATTGACTATTGTATAAGAACTTCTCTAGTATATTATAAATGGGGAATTCAATAATAATAGCATTTATTTTTGTAAATAATCACTATATGAAGGCATAAAAATTTGCTAACAAATTATTACATTTTATAATCTGAGCAGTTAAATTTTTTTTAATTAAGTACAAATATAATTATGTTTCGAAATTTTTATTTGATTTGACTTGCATTTATAAAAGTAGAATTTTATAATCAATTTTTCATTCACTTCTTAATGAACTAAGGCTCTGAAATTTTACACAGTTCTGTGTTTCAGAGACAATACAATATTTTAATATTTTCGATGAATGAATATCCATTAAATGAATGATCAAATTCTAATTCTGTGTGAGTAGTATCGGTTACTCATCGTTTAGAAGATTTCAGAAAAACTGATCACAGGATTCCAAATATATCTGAATTACTGGTTATCTTAGACAATCAGGTGTTCAACCATCACTTTAATTGTATTAATTTAGTCTTGTCAATCAATATCTTATTAAAAAAATCATTTTTTTATATGATTTGCATAGCAAACCTGCATTAAGCATTCTGACTGATTAGCTATGCTTGCAAGTGGTGAAATAGATCCAGCTATTAAAGTTTTACTTTGTGATATATCTCAAAAATGGAGTAAAGGGACCCATAGACCACAAATGTATCTAAAGATCATAAACTTCCATATAAAATAAAAACTGACAAATTCGGTGCTATATTTCTGGCTGGAGGAATAGTTCTTTGATTTTGCCAATTATTTCAAATTTGTGTTACAGTGAAAAACAATTGCCAATATTCCTGGCGAACGACAGCATTCTCATAGTTGTTTCTTGAATGTCCGAAATAATTTCTATATATAATTATTTCTCAATTACACAGGCAAATGTAAACATTCAGCATGCACTGATGATGAATATTAAATAAAAATACTTTTGTTATATTAAGAATTAATCCCGATGAGGGCACTTCAGATACGGGGAAGAGAAGCTTCCAGAACGGTGGCTGGTTCTCGCCTTCCTGGGGGTACAAAAAATGATGAGGGGTCAGTTATCCCCTACCAATGACGGACGCGTCTCCTAAGGGTGGGATTGTGGCCAATGACGGTCTGGTCATTTATATTTTTCTGTGTGCTTTCGAGGCGGATTGGAAAAGCTGTTTATGGTTACATTAAGAAAGAGATTTTAATTTATTAAATATAATTTATTATAAAAACATATATAATTATATGTAAGATAGGAGAATGCTTAAGCAATAGCATATGCAAATAAACTAATGAATCTAAAACGAAAAGTATATTCTCAATGAGAAAATAAAATAATGCCAATACTAAACTTGCGCATAAATTATGCGATCTCATTTAATATATATACGATTTTGTTCATTATTTACGCATATATAATGTATTAAACACTTAAACTGTTACATTCGCCTCTCTGATCGTGTATTCTAGGCTTCTTCCTTTGCATCACACTAGACTTTATTTGTATTTGCCGACATACACTGGCGTGGTTTAGAAAGTAATAGTATATAAGTAAATATTCGAGCTATCTATTTAGCAAGCGTGGAGATTCGCCGGAAAATATTGTTAATATCTTATTTCCGTTTTTTCCAAGAACACATATTTGACCCTTTAATGCGTTTCATTTATTAATAATGACAATTTTTCTTAAAATGCTCTTTTATTAGTATTCGGAAAAGTGGAAATGTGTTATCAAAAATAAAAACATTAAAGTGAACAAAAGAAAATCGTAAATATTTCAGGTGCGGAAGTCAGTATTATTGAGTAATTAAGTTATAAGGAAAATCTTAAAGAAAATTCCCAAACTTTTATAACAATTTAGGTTATATTATGGACGTATCTGAAATTACAGTTTGGTTAGAATTTTTTTTATCAATCATTCGTGCTTTTATTTTTTTTTCTTAACGAATTCTTTAATTATATAAAATCTTTTCTGCTATTTAATCCATATAATAAGAACATGCTTAAAAAAACTCTTTTAAAAAATTGTTATGTAAGTCCAGATTATGTAAAGTTTTTATCGACGTTTTTTAAATTTTTAATTTTTTTACTTTCTTAAATTTATGTTTATGTCGTTTTGGAGATTAAAAATTTAAATAAAATTTTTAAAACAGTATTACTACGTTTACCAGATATTACTTTTCCTTAGCTTTCGAATCAAAACAGCATTATTAAATTTTATATTATTAAATTTTTGATACATTAATTTGAATTTTAAAAGTTTCAAAATTTTTGATTGCATTATTTTCTCTTCGTGTGTTTATAAACAAAGTAATAAATCAGACATTTTTTTTAATTGATTTTGAATTGAAAACAATACTAAATAAAATAAAACAGTTTCAGTGACCAGAAGACAATTTTTGGCAATTTTTAATTTAGCAACAGATAAACCAAATTAAATTTAAATTGCTCATGAAATTTTAAAATTTTATGAAAGGAAATTTCCAGGGGCCAGCGAAACTGCTTGAAAAAGTTTTAACTTCAGAGAAACTAAAAGTTTTAACCTTCTAGTTTTTTAGAACATTAATAAGATAATGAAAATATAGTTTTACAAACCGGTATCTCTTTCGTTTCAATGATAATGTCTGGAACATGACGAACCGTTAACTTTTCTGCAATAGCCTTTCGTGCTCTGTTGACCAACTCTTCGCTGAATGTGTAGCCATCTCTTATCTTTAGGAACAAAACCGCTCTTTCGTCCATTTCTTTGTTGTATTGTGCAACGCAAAGGCTATCTCGTACTTCGGGGAATGTTTCCACTGTCGATAATAATTAAAATTAATAACTGAGTTAAGATTTTATACATAAGTAAATTACTTGTTAGATACTTTGATAGGTTAAATCGTTTTTCTATCGGTAACAAGAAAGTGGTAAAATATTAATGACGTGAAGCTATATGACGCAGTTGGTAGACATCTTTTATAAAATTCCTGTGTGAATTTATCAGATCTAAAGCGTTTCCGTGTCTCTTTACACGCACGCGCACGCACGCACGAACACACACACGCATTTATTATCGGAAAACATTTTCTTCTAGTCCTGGAAATCCTAGTTCCTTATTGTCGGCAAGGAATCGCAAATATGTGCAATATGAAAAATAAGAAAAGAGAATATTTAGAAAAACATAATACATATATTAAATATAAATAGAAATTATGACAAACGCTCTTGTTCATAATGAACATCGTCATTTCGGGGGCAGAGGGCGCAAACTGTAACAGTTCAGTAAAAGCTGTGCAATCAAGGAGTGTATATGTGCTTCTTCCTTACGAATTAAAATATATATATATATATATATATATATATATATATATATATATTAGTTACTATTAGAAATGTTTACAATTTGTGTACATATTGCAACAATAATAAATTAAAATTATTTTAAGTAAATTAACTAGTATAATAGCATTTTATTAAGTACAAAATTAAAAAGAAATTAGTCAGACATGCATAAAAATATGTAATTCCTTTTTAAACTTTTAATATTTAAGGCAAAACTTGTATTCTTATTATGTAAGATTCTGAATACTGGTTCCCAATTGTTAATGCTGAGAATCACTGTTTAAAAATCCCTATTTTAATTTTCAATCGTAAGATCTTTATGAATTGATAAAATTAAGATTCCATTAAAATAACTAATCTTATTAAATTCATAAAAGGTCTTTATAAAGTAGAAATCTTTAAAAGTTTAAAAAAATTATTAAATTTCTATAAATTAAAATAACTAATCTTATTAAATTCATAAAAGATCTTTATAAAGTACAAATTTTTAAAATTAAAAAATATTAAAAAGTAATAATAATTAGATGTTTGATAAGTTAAGAATTAAGGGACAAATAATATTGTTGCGAAATTTCCGGGGTTCGTTTGGATAGTGGGAGTTATATGGTGTGGAGAACACTCAATCAGCAGGCGGCAGTAGAAAATAAAACAACGACGTTTATTTACACGAAGACACACAGGACAGCACAAAGACGACGACTATATACAGCACAAAAGACGATTATCTTCAGCCGAGACGTGCAGCATGTAACAAGTCTCTACTGTAGACAGTAGCGCACAGCTTAGTTCAGCACTAGCTTCACTCCGTCGCTGCTCCGCTTATTTCTGGAAGGCCAGTTCTTTACCGTCGATCCCGACTACGACTCTCTGCCGCATCCGACTATTCTTCGACTACTCTCTAGTTCATCGACTTGCCCTCCTCGGCAGCTGCAGCTCCTTTTATAGGTCTCAGGAGGCGGGGCTAGAAGCCTCTCAACAAACCAGGAACGTTCGAGGCGTATCTCCGTTCCTACTGGACGGATCAGGAAAATTCTCGATGTTTCGGGTATAATCTATTTTGGTGCCAAAGTCGCCAAGTCGCCAAATGCACGCCAAGCTCTGGGACTTCCTATGGAATCAACTATGTTGGGAAGCCGCATCACATATTCGTAACAATATGTTTGATTTAAACTCCGAATGATGATCAATATTATTTTTATTTTAAGAATAATGAATCGGAATTAATTTAAACGAAAAGTATGCATTCAAATAATTTTATGTATATGAAAGAGTTTGTCTACATCCTACGAGACTGGTATCTTTTTAATTAAGAGACTTAATATTTTGAAAAACCCACATACCAATATTGTAAATTTCTGAGCTTCCAAAACGACAGCCTCTTTGCTTCAGTGTTTCGTCGCTAAATATAAAAATAAATATTTAATTATAAACAAATAAATAAAGCAAATCAAAGGTAATTCAAGAATAATTTTTATACTTGATATTGTCTCCACTAATTTTATATTTGTGTTAGGATTGAATTTTTTTTTTAAAAAAAGAAACTTTATTATATTAAAATCTGATTTGGAATGAAATTCTTAATCATACTTTTTAAAAGTTAGAAATAATAATAATAATCAGAAGGATCTCGCATGTCGTATAGTTAGTTACAAAATATGATAAATTTTGTATGTTATTTTGTACCACAATGTATGCATTTTAAATCTTTTTCTGTTGATTAATCGGAACCGAGTACACAATTTTGGTGTCGGAACTGCATATTAAATTAAACTTATTTTGCTTGTTTTTAAATTATTTTTTCATAAATATAGACAAGCAACAAATAGAATATTTTCTTTTTGAGGAATTTCAATCAAAATTAGATTTAGAAGTACATTTTCCGTTTAGAGATAATGAAATTTTGGCCATTTAATTGGTTGCGTGTTTGTGTTAATATGTTTACATACTCAAGTACATATAGATTACCAATTCGTTGACGATTTGGTTCAAAATAAGACACAGATATATAATTTTAGAAAAAAAAATGATGACATATTTCAGGTATGTTGTTCTGAATTATTGCGATTCATCGCTGTTTCAAATCATAATTTGCAAATGCAGGTAGACGCCTAATATAGATTTCCCAGGGTTTTTGTCAGAAATTCTGCATAAAGATTTAATCTGGCATCCTTTCTCACCAGCCCTTCCTGTTGATGAGGTGTGGAAGTTTGAAGAGGGGATGCCAAGTGAGGTATCGTTCTCGTCATCTGACCGTGGTTCAAAATTACATGTCCCTCCTAAAACAGCCCTTGTTTTGCTTTAAAAGGGATGTTAATATAACCAAATTGAACTCACCACCCCCTTTATTATTCCATGTTAGGGTAATATGTAATAGTGATTATTAGTTATCCCTTTATAATTTCGTTTATGAATGCAAATGGATTAAGGAATTTATTTAGTCTTTTTTTAAGCGAGTCTTTTTAATTTCTCCATTTGATTGTAATATCCTAAAAAGGTTTTTAAATGTTTGTGTAGGGTAAACTTTGTGAATACTGAAAATTAATTTCATAACGCATATATTTATTTGCATCTATAGATGAAAAGACTCGATCAAATGATGCGAAAGAGTATTAAAGACTTAAAAAAAAGATTAGTCTTCCTTAAATTGGCTGTAGTGATGGAATCAAAGAAGCCAATAGTCAAAGCGACGTCAGAACAATATTTTATCTCAGTTTAACCCATGTATAGTAGCAATCGTTTGTTGCTTACAAAGAAGGAAGGAACTACTTTGTGTAAAGGTAGAGGAAAGATATTAGAATTCCAACAGCAGTAACTTGTTTCTTAATTTTATAAATAGTACGAGAAAAATTAAGGCCACATGTAAAATTTCGTTCAATTTTAGTAAACACTTTCTCACCTTCTACAACATATTCTCCAGTTTTTCGTAATGGGATTGACGATCCCATAGTCGCCAACAGAAAAAAATTCTGCAACAAAAGTTTTGAGGTAAAAATGTTTGGTAAAAGACAAACTTTTTATTGAATATGAATTTATTATTTAAATGAGAAAATACATATGGTAAGACAAAAAGATAATTTTCCTCAAATGAAACTTGTTCAAAGCTCTAAAGATCTTATGCATTTATTAAAATGAAATAGATTTTACCTTTATATTTAGAGAAATATTTCTCACGAAAAAGTGAGCCGTCTTCATCGCCCCACAGCCCAAGACAGAGATTGGGAAAAGGTTTGGTGATGACAATTTCGCCAAGCTCGCCAACTACAGGGTTGCCTAAACCAATACAGGACATAATGTTAATCTTAAATTTTAAAATAATCCATTGAAATAATCTTAAATTTTAAAATAATAATCTTAAAATTTAAAATAATCCATTTAAAGGTTTTCAATGAAGAAATTTATTAAAGTTGAAAATGATGTATAGATTTCATATAAAATACGAAAATTGATAAATAATTTATTATTAATTTTTGTTAAGATTATCAAAAAAGAATTTAATATAACTGATAAAAATCGGATGCAATATTCTTCTTTTGACATATTAGTGTTCTAACAAATAACTCTCATTTTGTACTTAGTATCAAATGAGTAAATTTCGTATATAATGTAAACAATATTTTTAAGCAGCTTTGTGACCAAAGAGAGGACACTTTTGAAAATTTTAAAAACTTCGCTTTATTCCATCCCGGAAGGCATAATATGTACAAGGAAGAAGTGATGAGATAAGTCAATCTACAGCGCGACACAAGATCAAAATATTTTCCCCAGTGGTTTTATTCTACGAGATTCTGATAGGGATTTCTTTGTCACGTGGCGATTTAGGAAGGAAATTTAAGCATCTTTTAAAGGAATCTTCCTCTTCATTTGGAACATGTCAAAGTGGCAATTAAACCAGTTTTACAGAGCTAGTGTAGCATTAATTAAATAAAAAAAAAATGTGAAATTGGATCAGAAAATAAGGACACTTTAGAATTAAGTTAATATGTTTTAAATTAAAATAAAAATTAGTAATTTAATTAAGATTTAATCTAGATTTAGAGATCATTGCGCACGCACGCACGCACACACACACACACACACACACACACACACACACACACACACACACACACACACACACATTGTTTAAATTGATATGCTCGAATCGTCCGTTATTTGTTACAAACATTTTTTGACAAGATCTTTTGCTAAATTTCATTTATCTAGATTCTTCCATTTTTTTTTAGTTGTTGCGATCATATACAGATGAATTTGCTGGATGGTTAACTTTATAATGATTTTGGTTTCCGTAGCTCCCTGCATTTCTGAATTATAGTTTATTCCTTTAGTTAGAAGTCTGCTTTCTTGAGTTATGTTCAAATGTATACTCGGACAGACAGACAAATTAATAAGTCTCATGTAGGCGTATTCCTTCCAAAATGGGACTGAAATCAACAATTTTCGTACAAATACGAAACTACATTAGTCTAACTTATTGCTGCTGTGGCAAAAGATACAATTTCAACAATAAATTTCATGTAAATACAAAACTTCATGAGTCTAATTTAATGCTTTTTAGCAACAAACAGAATTTTATATATAAACATTATGAAATAACGATTAAAATTTATTCTGAAACAAACAAAAAAAAAAAAAACTAAAAAATTCTGAATCAAACTATAAAAGATGCAATTGTATTTAAAGAGCGCTAATGCTGCTACTACTAAACACAGATGAACTTAACCAAATTAGTAAAAATATTAAATTATATAAGCAAAAAAAAAAAAGGTCCCGAGGGGTCAATATTGTTGTACGAAAGTCAGACCCCTCACAGGAAAAAAAAAAATAACCCTTGTTTGAAATCCTGCCTGAGGGTGACTCTTGAGAAAGTCTTCAGACCGGATTCATAATTTCTTTTTTGATTCTATTTTTATTCCTTTTGCTGATATAACTTAATATTTACTAATTTGGCTGTATAATATTTACTAAGGGAGCTTTAACATATGAATTTAATCAAGATCTTGGGGTGGAATTTTTGTCAGCTGCAATAAATTTTTTTGTATTCTTTGTATATGCAAAAATAAAAACCAGCAAATAAAACTTCTTGAAAATTTGTATAAATAATTAAATTTATAACGATGACTATTTTTCTTAGATTAAATATTATTAATAAGCATAACATTTAAATCCTACTTGTCAATTCAAGTAAATATTCATTGAAATAAAACGAAAATCAACATCAAAGAAAAGCATTAATTGCTTTTTTTTAAAATCCTCATTTTTGAGTCTAATTTGTGTTTAGTTGTTTAATTTTTGTTTCAAACAGAATTTTCTATTGTCTCGAAAATAATCATTGAAATATGAATATTTATATAAACCACCTTTTTCATCCAAAACTTCCACAGATGTACCGAGACAAGCGGCATTAAATTCTGTTTTGAAAGCTGGAAGTGACATTTCTGTTGGCATACAAATCCCCATTGATTCTGTACAACCTACAGTATAAAAATAATAATGGAATAAATCATTCAAATTATGAAGAGTTAAATAATCATATGATATGAAGTGACATCAGAAATGATAATTTAAAAAACAGTTTTTTGGAAAATATGTTTTATTTTTATGCTGATAAATGAGTTTTTTTTCCTTCGATTCTTTTCAATTTTAGTTTTAGTTTAGTACTTCCTATATTATCAGATCATGAAATCAATTTGTTTTTAAATTCGTTACCAGGTGGTGCCACTGCCACGAAATCTAAATTTAACTACATGATTCAATTAATTGATAATTAAGCTCCGGAATTATTAAGAATCTACTTTCACAGAGAATAAGAAAAGTACTGAATTCAAAAATTTAGCCAATCAATGAGTTAAGAAAAAGAAATTGATTACAAGATTTGATTTTTAACTGCAAGAAGTCAAGTTAAATAAAATTGTACATCAAAATGATTTCATGTTTTGCATCCTTCAACTATTTTTAATTGTGGCGATTTTGTACATGTGTGAGTTATTTTAGTATTGTTTTGGTTATGTAGAAAAATACATCAAGATTTATTTTTGATACAATAAGGATATATTATATTTAATACAAATGGCCTTTATTTATCTCAGAATTTTATTTTCTATTTTCATTAATGCTTATATATTTGATTTTTTAAATAGTTTTTATTTCGTCATCATTAAAGTCTGTAAGAGATTCCATTCAAACGATAAGTTATTCATCGTTGAAGAGTTTGTAATTGTTGATGAAAAAAAAGGTTGATGACAGAAAAAAAATCGTATAATATCTTTTAAAAGATACAGTTATTTAGAATGCGTTGGCATTCTGTTTGTGTGCTTCTATTATATTATGCAACTGACAAGAGTCGATATGATGGATAACTTTAGCCATAGTTATGTTATGAATATTTGTTATGCAACAAGAACTCCAATTAGTTTGCAATTATTGAAGCAACTGGAAAGCTTTAGTTTCTGAAAAGTAATTAAACAGTGAAAATTTTTATTAATATAAGACATGAAAATTATTCCATTCCGAATAATATCAGACATATTAGATATTATTAAATATATCAAATTACAACTTTTCCGTTAAAAGCAAAATTAATCAACGTATTGGTGACTGTTTTTAAAATTCTACATGGATTACATTAAGAAACAGGCGGTAGTGACTCTAACCGCATATGATTCTAATCCCATATAGTCTAAAACAAAAAACTGGCAGTGTTGGCTCTAATCGTTTGTTTTTAATCCCATATAGTCTACATAAAAAACTGGTAACGTTGACTCTAATCCAATATGATGATTTTAATCTCATATTGTATGCATAAAAAAAACTGGTAGTAATGGCTGTAATCGTATCTAATACTTTTAATCCCATTTAGTCTATATCACAAAACTAGTAGTGGTGGCTCTAATCCTATATAACATTTTTAATCCCATATTGTCTATATAAAAATACTGCTAGTGGTGGCTCTAATCCTATATAACATTTTTAATCCCATATTGTCTATATAAAAATACTGCTAGTGGTGGCTCTAATCATGTGATTCTAATTCCATTAGTCCACATCACAAAACTGGTAGTGGTGGTTCTAAACGTTTATGATTCTAATCCCATATAGTCTACGTCTCAAAACTGTTAGTGGTGGCTCTAAACGTGTCTGCTACTTTTACTCCCATATAGTATATATAACAAAACTAGTAGTGGTGGTATATATCCCATATAGTATATATAACATTTTTAATCCCATATTGTCTATATAAAAATACTGCTAGTGGTGGCTCTAATCCTATATAACATTTTTAATCCCATATTGTCTATATAAAAATACTGCTAGTGGTGGCTCTAATCCTATATAACATTTTTAATCCCATATTGTCTATATAAAAATACTGCTAGTGGTGGCTCTAATCCTATATAACATTTTTAATCCCATATTGTCTATATAAAAATACTGCTAGTGGTGGCTCTAATCCTATATAACATTTTTAATCCCATATTGTCTATATAAAAATACTGCTAGTGGTGGCTCTAATCATGTGATTCTAATTCCATTAGTCCACATCACAAAACTGGTAGTGGTGGTTCTAAACGTTTATGATTCTAATCCCATATAGTCTACGTCTCAAAACTGTTAGTGGTGGCTCTAAACGTGTCTGCTACTTTTACTCCCATATAGTATATATAACAAAACTAGTAGTGGTGGCTCTAATCCTATATAACATTTTTAATCCCATATTGTCTATATAAAAATACTGCTAGTGGTGGCTCTAATCCTATATAACATTTTTAATCCCATATTGTCTATATAAAAATACTGCTAGTGGTGGCTCTAATCCTATATAACATTTTTAATCCCATATTGTCTATATAAAAATACTGCTAGTGGTGGCTCTAATCATGTGATTCTAATTCCATTAGTCCACATCACAAAACTGGTAGTGGTGGTTCTAAACGTTTATGATTCTAATCCCATATAGTCTACGTCTCAAAACTGTTAGTGGTGGCTCTAAACGTGTCTGCTACTTTTACTCCCATATAGTATATATAACAAAACTAGTAGTGGTGGCTCTAATCCTATATAACATTTTTAATCCCATATTGTCTATATAAAAATACTGCTAGTGGTGGCTCTAATCATATGATTCTAATTCCATTAGTCCGCATCACAAAACTGTTAGTGGTGGCTCTAATCGTATATAATTTTTTAGTCCCATTTAGTGTATATCACAAAACTGGTAGTGGTGGCTCTAATCTTATATTATTTTGCTAATCCTGTACAGTTTCAATCGCAAGAATAGTAATTAATCCTATATGGTCAGTCTGCTTAGTAAAACTAGTGGTGATGTTTCTAATCTGACATAATATATAATATTTCGTGAAATCCATGAATCTAGAGCTGAAAAAAATATATGTATAATCTTCTATTAATCAAAATGATTGAGATAAAATTACTCCAATATATGGAGGTAGACACATCTTTGAAAAATAGAATAAATATTTTGAGATTTGTCATTTGTTTAAAACAAGTTCTGACAAATCTCCAGCAGCAAATCTGACAGCAGCAACCATGAAATTGTTATTCCTAGAATTCAATAATGTCTGAGTATAACGAGGAATAATTCGAATGCTCTTCCAATAATATACTATTTTGCTCTGTCTTTTGAATTTAATTACAAAACACAGTGGGAAAATTCGCATTCAATAGCTGCTTTTCGAATTCATTTGTTGAGACATTTGTTTTTCTGATTTAAGGAGTTACTGAGTTTTTAGAAGCGCCTTCATACAGAGATTTGAGAAATTAAGAAAAAAATATTGAGGGAATCATTGACATTCCATTGACCTTCATCCAATTATAAGGTATCTCATCGGAGTAAACTTTCTATGATGGTAATGAGGCAATAAAATGCACTTACCGTAAGAATTAGCAAACATTGTGTTTGGAAGTATTTTGTTCATAAAATCGTAGTTATTAGGCTTCACAATACTTGAGCCAGCCACTATCAACTTGAGGGATGACAAATCGTGCTTTTCGGCTGGAAAAGAAAATGAAGCAAATGAAATCAAACCATCGTTTATAAAATAAATATGTGTTTAATTATATTATTTATTTCATAAAGAATTAAAACATTTGCATTTGTATAGGATGAAAGTTTGGCTTAATACATCAAGCTTCTATCCAAATCTACAATTAATTTGTCGCCATTTGTATCCTTAAATTTTAAAATAACCACATGAAAATTAGTCTGATTTAGTTCATTAAAACACCCAAAAGCTTAAATAGCCGAAATGGGCATTGTGGTGCTAGTAAAGTCGGTTCAATTTTGTCAGCTTGTATGCAGCTGTTTCTACTATCAAAGGTATCGGAGGAGTATAAAGGTATTCGCCATCGGAAAGAGGATTGTCAATTGGTATTCCTAACAAAATATCACTTCGAAATCGTATATGTCAGTAGTAAACTCTCAAGCTTTCAAGTACGTTGATAATCTAATGGCATTTAATCACGGTTATCTAATAGTATTTTATAGGATACTCATCCTACAGATTTAATTCTTAAAAACAAATAAATACCAATATGAAATAATTTTTCTTCGGATTTAGAATTCGAGAATCGATATATATATTGCAAAACTTAACGGAATTTTAATTTAACTATCAATAATTCCATATTTTAATCATTCAATATTTTAATTTAAACTCCAAATACCATTTTTAAAGCCAAAATCAATCTGAATAAATTAATAAATGACTAGCTTGCTAAAAAATTATTCTAAATTACCTCAAAGTTTCATTTTTGTGCTCATTTTTTTTAACTGTTGGTAATCTTCGAAGACATATAGTAATAAGATTTTATGTTTCGTTACGAAATCCAGAACATAACCATTTTAAAATTAATATAATAAAGTTATTTTCTTGAGTGACGTAAAAGCATCAAAATAAAGGAATAGTTTGCATTACATGATATTTCTGATAATTCATAGCTAAGTTTGTTATATTAGCGTCTCTGTTTTGAAGTAACACAAGGATTATATCTGATTATTCAAAGAATACGGAGAAAATATATTAGAAAGAGGATCAATTATACCAGTGCCAATGTTATATGTTACTCATTTAAGAGTTAAATAAATACTTTTTTTCCCTCTTACTTGGAAGGTAACCTCTTTTTTCAAGTTCATCAACGACGCTTGCTGGTAAGAAGAGATGAGAAACTTTATGCTTATGTAGGAGGTCCCAGATGTTTGTGGGTGTCAGGTAATATGGGGATCCTTCGTAGAGAACGAGTTTCTGTCCAAGAAAATGAAGACAAGAAAAAATGCTCCAGGATGCCCAGCCTACCTGGAATAGCAATGACAAATTGGCATTTTTCATTGATGGATCAACAACGATTAAAGCATTTTTTGATAGAAAGTTATGGCTATTCGAATCAGCGGTAAATTTCTCGCTATGCATTTTTTTCCTTCCAAGCATTTATGAGGTCTAAAGAACTATATTGCTTTAACCCTTTCTAAGGCCGTGGGAAGTATGCTTGCCACCAAATTTATCAATCTTTGTATGAAATTATGCAGGTTGACATAAGTTCTGACACATTTTTTAGTAAGTCAGAAACTTAGATGCTTCAGTTCTTTATTTCAGACAAAATGATGTGTCTTGATTGTTACTTAATTATTAATTAACCAAATTAATTAATCAAATTTATCTAATAAGTTATATGAATCCCTTTTCTTATTCTAATTTCAAGCCTAAAAATATTTTAACATAATATGACTAGAAATGGCCCTTTAAAGGGTTTAAAAAATTAGTGTTAAATTTGAAGTTTGTCGCGCAAAATATCAGTTATTAGTATTAAAATTTAAAACCTTCCAAATACAGAAATTAATTTTAAAATACAATAAGATTGCATTTATGTCTATTTATTTAGTGGTCACATATATGATAATTATTTCTCCTTTATTTACAATATTAATTTCTTTATAGTTGAAGTCTTTATAGTCTTTATAGTTGTTTTATAGATGAGAATTCAACAATTTCCACTTTTAATATTTTTGCGAAAATGGTATGCATGAAACGCAAAAAAAAAAAAAAAAAAAAAAAAAAAAATGTTCAGTAGGGTAAGTTTTAATTACGTTACAATTTTGAATCAAATTAACTTCTCAGAGTTCAACAGATGCCGCTACAAATGTAAGCAGTGAGAAGATATAAAAGAAAATTGTTTAACCCTTTAAAGGGCTTTTTTTTTTCTAGTCATATTATGTTAAAATATTAGGCTTGAAATTAGAATAAGAAAAGGGATTTGTTTAGCTTATTAGATAAATTTAATTTGATTGATTAATTAATTTGGTTAATTAATAATTAAGTAACAAAACAAGACACATCATTTTGTGTAAGATAAAGAACAGAAGCATCTAAGTTTCTGTCTTTCTAAAAAAATTTGTCAGAACTTATGCCAGCCTACATAATTTCATACAAAGATTGATAAATTTGGTGGGAAGCATACTTCCCACGGCCCTAGAAAGGGTTCAAGTTACTTCTAGCTCTTTTCAATTTATCTTTAAAATCACCATATTCAAGCAGAGATCCTAGTTCCATTGTTGGAAATCTATATTTATGTGGTGAAAATGCAATTTTATTTTAACGAAAATGACCTTCAATATTACAAAACCAATCAAAAACTTCTAGAACAGTATTAAAAGATCTCACAGAAAATATGCAAGTTTTAGTTGTGTTCAACATGGTCTATCAAATTCCTTGAAAAAGTTTACAATATTATCTGCAATGATATAAGAGTAATTTCAGTTTAAAGTTATAGCCAAATTAAATGTACTCTGTAATTGATCCTAACTGTATCTATTTAACAATTAACTTGATTATTTTTACTAAAGTTAGGAAAACAAAATTTACTCAGTAAGAATAAACCCAAGTTTCTAAAATTCTTTGAATGAGCTCCTTAAACTACATAATTAACAATATTATATTTGCCGTTTTAAAAACATCCTCAAATCATAAAAAAAAGTTATACCTTCTACTAAATTGTAGGAAATTCAACGATTTTTGTTTTTTCATTGCAACGAGAAATTAACATTTTCCCTTCGATCTGTTATCTATATACTTATAATAAAGCTCAAAGTGTGTGTGTGTGTGTGTGTGTGTGTGTGTTGGCGCTCTACAGGCCAGGTCATTTGACATACAGCTACCAAATTTGGTACATGTATATCTTAGAGGTCGGGAATGTGCACCTGGGGTCCCTTTTTTTGAAATTTGAATTATTAATTAAAAACTAACTTTCCCGCCAAAAAAATCTTCCATTTTCCCCACCGCCAACTTTTCCGCCAAAAAAATCTTCCATTTTTCCCACCGCCAATTGAGTAAGAGTTCAGTTGTTTTTTTCTTCCAACAGAAATGAGGCTAGGGTTAAGATTTTTCGGCGGATTATTTCAAACGATTCTGTTTATTTTCTTAATGTTTTACGCATTTAAAATTAAACATTGTTAATTAATCCATGTTTCAGATTCATTCTGAAGTACTTTTGAATTAAAATAACACAGAATAAAGGAAATTAAAAATGTCTAATCTGCATAACGTTACCCCAACTGGCGTAGAAAAATTCACGCATTTGCGTTACCGTAAGTGGCGAAGAAAATTCACGCATGCGCTTAGTGTTCTGATTGGTGCCATGACAACCATTATCAACGGACGATTTAAATTATTTTTAGGTTAGTTGTATGCTTTTGTTAAGTAAATTGTATTTATGTTAGTTATATATTTTTTGTATATGCTTATAGTTTTAAGTACATCGTTTTTTAAGTAGTTTTTTTAACCTGTTTTCAATGATTCAAATTATTTTTAGGTTCGTTGCATGCTTTTGTAAGTAAATTGTATTTATGTTAGTTATATATTTTTTTGTATATGCTTATAGTTTTAAGTACATCGTTTTTTAAGTAGTTTTTTTAAACCTGTTTTCGACCGATTATTTTAAACGATTCATTTTATTTTCTTAGTATTTGATGCATTTAAAATTAAACATTGTTCATTAATAGATCTGTTCATGATGAATCTGAGAAAATTTTGTTGACAAATTCTTGAGATATTACATAAATTAAGAAAGATATTCTTTAGTGCCCATAAAGTTTAAACGCTCGGTGACTCTATTATCAGTAATCATATTATTAAAAAAAAATGCTTTTTTTCAGTAAAAAATATTATTATATTAATTGCAGATTAATCATTTTCACTTTCTTTTAAAGCATAAATTCTACGAGGGGTAACAGAAAATGAGAGAGATACATATCACGTTATGACTGAAGGCCTTTATAATATTATGAGTGAATTATATGACTATCAAAATTTGAAGTTTTAAAATATTTTGCTGAAGAATCTATTAAAGTTGGAATTGCGTAAAATATTTAATGGTACGACCGGAGTTTAACCCCCTGCTTGGCGCAATTTTTAAAAATCGCCAACAACGGCCTTGCGAAATGTTCAAAAGCAAAGGAGCAGATGTTCAATCATAGTGCATAATAAAGATTGCCAGCTTTGGCGCGTTATCGCAACTTGGCGAAGAAGGGGGTTAAACTTTGGTTCAAGCTATTTAATTATTAAAATTTAAACTAACATTAAGATTAGCGAACCGGCTGGTCGCCAAAGGCGGCTAGTTTGAAATAAAATAAAGACCGGGAGCCATTTTTATGTTATTCTGAAAAGACAATTTCAAAGAAAGTTGAATGATGTATCATACTTACCGGTGATACGGAAAGCCAGACAGAGTCTCGATCAGTGTCATAGTTTATTCCAAAGCTGTTGGAGACAGACATCAAAACCTGGAATAAACAAAAACCAGAAGATTATATTAATTGTCAAATAAAATGTGATTGCCTCATTTTATTGCAAAAAATAGATAAAAGTGTATAGAGAATAGCATATACAGTGCACTCCTGAGTATCCGATCTAATGTGGCGAAAGGGCAGGACGGATAACAAAAAAGCCGGATAGGCCAGAGTTCTATGAACTCATTTCTTTGCCCACCAATACCAGTAGACAAATTTTTTTATAAAGTATCTGACTGCTATAATACGTATTTTCTCGCTTCTTATTGAGTACTAAGCCCTCCATTTTTTTCAAGCCACGCAGAATGTGAACATGGCCCGGTAAATCATAGAAGCAGTTGCCGGTAACGTGTCGTTAAAATAGAAGGCTCTATACTGGTAGTTTATATACTGCACTGCACGCTTCAAGTATTTATTAGAGAAAAATTAAGGCCAAGGGTATAAACAGTTCACATTTTAACACAAATTTTGTAATGCCTAACTTAAATACAGGAAACATATACGAAACATTAACGTAAATCGTAGGCCTACTTCTTAAGAAATTTGACTCAATCTGATTTTGTTTTTCACTGATAAATGGTTACACAAATAGAATCAGAAGCAGCGGCAGCAATTGCGGTCCTTTACACACTGACGAAACAATGAACAACGAGCAGAACGCTGCTCTTTTCCTGTCACAACTTGTATTTGTGCACAACATGTAAGAAGATCACAGCAGAGCTCGCTTCCAATGCCTTGGCAATGTTGACAATGCAACGCCTTGCTCTTCCTCTTTTAATTACGATGAAAGGAAACGAGACCGGATAGCTGCGAACCGGACACTCGAGAGTGTACTGTATAATAAGCACAATACATTAAATAATCGTTATATTTAATTGAAATGACATTCTTACTTTTAGAATTACTTTTAATCAAGTAATTTATATTAATTTTGGTAGTAATTATTGATTAAATTATTTTTTTTTGCCATCAGTATGAAGAAGCAAAACATTCAGTATTTCAAGAATTATCCCAGACATCCGTTCTGTATCTTTAAAATGGGACTAAATCTAATCTTGTCAGTATTTCATTCTTTTATAATTATTATAAATGGACTTCAGCGTATTTAATATGAACAATAACATACAACCATTGAAGATACCTATAAAGGAGAAGAGATTTCTGGATGCAAATGCTCCAAATTTAGAATCTCAATGCGATCCGTATGTCAGAGATCTTCCGTATTTGCATTATCCTTCAGTAAGCAACAATTTGCTTTTGCTTAAAAAATTATTTCAGAAATGAATGCTTCGATATCAACACATATTACTTCATCGAAAGTGTTATGTTTTGGGAAAATCAGTTCAATGAATAATACTGTTTTTATCACCTGTGGTAATGTAAAAATGTTGCATGTAAACGTTGGTCATAGATAAAAGTTTATGTAGACTTTTTACTGTTGACTTGCGCTATCACTTATCTTGGTTATATTCAAATCTCGTAAATTTTAAGATAGAATGTATTTCCAATAGAGTATACACTAATGTACTATAAAAATGTTTATCAACCCTTTCTAGGGCCGTGGGAAGTATGCTTCCCACCAAATTTATCAATCTTCGTATGAATTTATGTAGGTTGGCATAAATTCTGACAAATTTTTTTAGAAAGACAGAAACTTAGATACTTTAGTTCTTTATTTTACACAAAACGATGTGTCTTGATTTGGTACTTAATTATTAATTAACCAAATTAATTAATCAAATTAAATTTATCTAATAAGCTAAATGAATCCCTTTTTCTTATTCTAATTCCAAGCCTAAAAATATTTTTACATAATATGACTAGAAAAAAATGGTCCTTTAAAGGGTAAATAGGCTCAAAAAATGAGCGTTATTTCTATGGGCAAACCTGCGTGACAACTATTAAAAATTAGCCGTACATTTTACTGTCCGTGTATTCGACTCCATATTTTTCACTTTTAAAAAACAAAATGAAAGAATTATTTTTCTTCTTCAAATTTTTATAAATATAAATTAGCTGCATAAAATATCAGACATTTTGTTCCAAAATAAAGACCAATCATTCTCTTAACTGTAACCTCAATAAGTTTGAAGCCCTTCCATCTTTCAATTTAACTTGGGACTTTATATAATTGTTGGGACTTCTTAACACCATTTAAGTAAGTAAATGTAGCAGATCAGCGATAAATTAATATGAAAGAAGGCTTTAAAGACGCATTTATCTCATGAAATGTAAACGAAAAATGAGAATAAATTGTTGTAAAGATCTCGTAGAAAGGAATATAAGAGCCTCAATAGAAAATATTTCTCGTAACACTAGGATGTGATATATAAGTTTAAAAAAGTTATCCTTTTCGTGAATATTTTATAAATGATGTTTTTTAAAGCAAATGACATTTGATTATCAAAACACTCACTCCAGTTCCATGCACGATTGGTTTGGGCAACCCCGTAGTTCCAGATGTGAAGTTGATAATCAGTGGATGAGAAAAAGACACCTGTTCGAATTCCATTGGAGGGATGGTTCCGTCATCTTCTATACCTAGTTCTAGGAACTCGTCGAGAAAGCAACTATGGAACAAATATTTTTTTAGTTTAATCGAAAAAATGTCGTATATATTTTAAAGTGGTAGTGAAAGCTTATAAGCCAGTTAACAACTACGCTACACAGGCAATTGCTTTTGTATCGTGGTCATGTTACTGGGCTGCGAACCACAAGGTTCCAGGTTCTATCCTCGTTCATACAAAGTTAACCTGCATATTTTATGCAGAAAAACTATGGACTATAACCCTGTCGGAATTCAAATGGTCATCAATAGTGGAAAATATGTATAGCTTAAGGTATTATCAATAATAATCGGATATCATTTAAAAACAAAATAAATTAATACACCGCTGGATGTGTGACTTACGTTTCCTGTTTGATTGGTCTATGTTCTTTTATGATCAAAACGTCTATAAAGACTGGAATGTTTCTGACAATTTTTTTTTTCTTTGGCAAAATCTTTCTAAACACCAAACAGAAAGTTGAAAGGTTATTGAAGGTGTTTGAAACTCTAACACCTATTGTTACTAATATTATATAGAATAAAAGATTCCTTACGCGAATATTTAATGTAATGAAATGTTAGAAGAAAGAAAACATATCATATTTTTGCATCACATTATATTTTTAATAATTTTTTAGTCCATTAATCTCACAATATTGATTGACGATAAATTCTGGATTCAATATCCTAGTGAGGACGTCCCGGTTGTTCTTTTTATGGGGTGCCATCAGGATAAAACATTAGAGAGTATATATAATATAGGATTATTGATGATATTTAGGGACGAGGGACAAGACAGTTATACTTCTGGCCCATATTACCCTTGTTAAATCACCAATTCTATGTATTTACTTTTTTATTTATTTCTTTTTTGCCTTTCTTATGCATGCCAAAAAGAAGTTATTGAAACGTAGACTGCAAGTGATCAGCTCCTTTCCTTGAAATTAATAAAACTAACGACAATAACGGATTGGTTTAGTTTAGTTATATTAACGTCCCGTTGTAAAGCAACACTCAAAGATTATGAATTGTTATATTCTTTATAGCGGCAGTGTGCGCAGATTTAAGAATGTCTCTATATTATCTGGATAAAGGCAGAATTAATATTTCTGCATAAGCAGTCAATGATTTGTACTATTAGAAATTTCGAGGATCAAGGCATTTTAACAAACAGATATATTATCTGTTTTTCTGTATCTGGTATGTTATGTTCACAATTTTTAACGGATAGTATAGGAATAAATGCAATCTCAAGGCAGGATACTTTTGGAAACAAGTACTCATTAATATTATAACTTTAAATGAGCATTTATTTATATATGTTTATTTCGTGTATATCGGAAATGGCTTTGGCAATTTGGATCAAATTTTAAATTTAGATAAGGGTTTGCTTTTGAAGTTTATCTATATAGGTGCCTTTTCTGAAAAAACGCGCAACACACACACACACACACACACACACACACACACACACACACACACACACACAAAAAAAAAAAAAAACAATAACATTTTTTATAACTAACTATTAAAGCCTTTTTCTGTCTGTTCTCTACTGCTGACAATGTCATATAGCTCCAACTTGTAAATTTATGTGGTAATTGAATTGTTGCTATAGGATGATAACCTACAGGTACTTCAAAATTTATGTGGTAATTGAGTAGTTGCTATAGGATGATAACCTACAGGTACTTCAAAATTTTATGAGATGGTGTTATACGGCATTGTCCGAATACGAATACGTTTGGCTCACATCCAATAGCGACAGTGCGATTATTGTGTTAACCAATTCGAATAATATGTTAAACTAATGATTTTTTTTATTTTAATGTATCCATGATTTTTTTATTTTAATGACCAGTTCGTCTGTTGGTAGATAAAAAAATATTCATATGCAATCAGTATGTGATTGGTATCTATATATTTTCTCAAAAAACACTATTACAAAAAAAAAAAAACTGCCGAGATAAGCTCTGTCTCCCTAGTACTATACCTGTAAAATCAGTTAAAAGTTTAGTTATCAATACATATGAATTAAAAAAAAAGTATTGTTGAAAATATATAAAGTTGAAACTGGATAGAGTAAAAGATATGAATCTTCTCATTCATAGGTTAAATAATGATACTGATAATAGTTTATACGTTAAATAATGATACTCAATCATATTACATTAGCCTCTGCGGTGCCAATTGTTCACTCATCATATTAATAATATTAAGGTAGCCGACAACGTTCGAAACAATATTTTTGAAAAATTGGATTTTTTAAAAACTTTTTATGGTTTTTAGATGTATTGTCAATTATAAACACTATATATACAAAAAAATTATTTGGATATATAATATATTTTAAGAAATAGAAAAATTTGTAGTAAATTTTAATGAAATTTAACCTAAACGGCTAACACTCTACACAAAATTGTAATGCAGCTATCCTATTTTTCTTTGTACACAAGTTATAGAATATAATGATGAATGAAATGAACCAAAATCTAAGAAACATTTTGAGATGCAAAGAAATTATGGGTAAATATGTATTTACCCATAACACATTACATGTATTACCCATACGTACATATATACATAAATGTATATATGTACGTATATATACATTTTTTCCATAAATTTACAACTTAATTTTTCTAAAAACACCTATAAATAAAAAAGTATTTCACCAACAATAAAACTTTTGGTTCATTTCATTGCCCACAGTATTTAAAACACACGCTGAAATTTTTATGTAAATACCTCTATTAGTTTTTGAGATATCATGTTAACGGTGGAAAATTTTTATAAAAATTAAAGTTTAAGAAAATTGAAGTTAAAGAAATATTTTAGCTAAAGAATTGTTTAAAATTATCCTGGATGATAGATCAGACCTTCTTTTTCCTAGAAAATACTATTTTGGAAAGAGGAAAGCCTGAACTACAAGAAATAATAATAAAAGAATTCGCCAATGTAGTCGAAAACCAGTGTTTTTAACGTAGTCGGACCCCTTAATTGGTCATATCAATCAATTTTGATGTCTTTTTATATCAAATGAAAGTACCATTTTAACTTACAGTTGCATAATAAACTTAGTTTATTGTGCAACATAGGTAATTGGTTATCAAAGGTAATTGGTTAGGTATTGGTTAATTAGGTAATTGGTTATCAAAGGCTTGCAAATGAATTAATTAATAAAATTGGCCCAATTTTTGGTCTTTGCGAAATGGAAGGAGTAAAAGTAATAACGGTAAAGATAATAAGACAGTAGACAAACATTGATAACATATTTAGAATTATAATGAATTTCCATACGTTGCGAAAATTGTCGAAATAGGATCAGTGGCTAGAAGTTAAGGATTATTTTTTGTTTACTTATTTTAAATACAAAGGCTTGTAAAGAGCCTTCATTCTCATTTAAATAAAATATGCAATTACCTGTTCTTAATTGTACTTATGTCTTTAGTATGAGATTCTGGTTTCGTTTCTATAATAAGGACTTTCTCCAAACTTGGCAAATCTGTAAACAAATATGTTTTATCAGTTACATGAATACAATTATTAGTGGAGCTATAATATTGCATATATTTACAACAAATAGATTGAATTGAAAATTGAACTAATAACAGTTCAAACCTTAATTCGAATTTTCGCGAACTTCTTAACGGAATTTAGAAGATCTTGTACCTTTATGAGAAAGCTGTGTTATTTTTAGAAGAAATAGGAAAGACTTTCTTTCTGAAAACGTTTAAAAACTTAAAATAAATGTTCTGAAAATGTCAGAGTTTTCAAATATATAAGAAATTTCACAAAGAGATGCAGAATAGTTTATATATTTCTGAGAAAATCTATCTTATCTCTTGAAGAAATGGAAGAGTTTTAGTCCCTTTGAAAATTTTAAAATCAACTTTTGAAAACATAAAATCAGATAAATTTTCTACGACATAGAGTTTTCATGTATTAAATTAATACAAGGTGATACAGAAGAGTTTATGTTTCTTAGAAATCTGTTTTTGATAATAAAAGCTACTCTCTCTCTTTTTAAAAGTCTTAATTTTAAAGAAGAAATAGAGCAGCTTAAATTTGTATTAGAAATTTTTAACGATATGAAGATTAGTAACTTTTCTTAAGGGAACTTTTGCGATCGAATTTCAAAAGGTTGTTTATAGTGTAATATAGAAATTTGCGCACGATTCTAAGGTTTAGTCCATATTATGTATTTCCATTTTGGCAGTTTATATCTTAATTTTATAATAATTTCCATCCGAATCGGCACTGTATATAACTGTGATTTCTACAATAATTTATTATTATTTGTTTTTAAATATGCTGATATTTTTAAAACTGGAGTAATGTCATTTAAAAACAGACCTTTTCCCAATAAGCCAGAAATAAATCCACTCATTTAAAAAAAACTAAAATGAATGAATTAATTTATGAGTCGATTAACGAAGGCAATCGTTTAAATTGTAAACGAATTCTGTAATTACATTTATAAATCTTTTTGTGCAAATATCGGCAAACTAAGTAACGAATCAATAAAGGTACGATACTTTAACAATAAAAATTGAACTTTTAAAAGTTTCTAGTAAATAATGTATAACCAAGATTACAGATTGAAAAGATATGAAATGAGAACCATTTTTTACCTTTCACTACATCTCTCACTTTTGATAACATATCAATCTCTTCACCCTCTTGGAGGAATCTGTCTACAGTTAAAAGCACCTTTGGTTTAACTTGTTTGAAACGATTCACAGCGGCCTAAAATAAGTTGCAATAATCAGTAAATAATTATTTGAAAATAATTTTAATATGCCACGTTTTTAAAATGGACTGAAAGGCATAAAATAATTTCTACTTGATCCATAAACATTTCCCTTAAAATTTGTGATTGTGAATTTTATTCACTATCAAAATGCTTCGGGATAATCTCTATGGGTTCATAAATCTGTCTGGGAGAAATGATTTTATACTTTTTAAACAATTTTAAATTTTTGTATTAAATATATTATATATTTAATATAAAAATATTAAGTTTATATTAAATATTATTTCTATATTTATTATTAAATTTAATATTAACTTTTTTATTTAAATAAATATTTTTTATAGTACTAGGTAGCAAAAACCGCTCATGTATGGGATTCTGAAAATAAAAGTCTGATCACTCGTAGCATTCACTCCCTTGGTCCATAATTTTATTCCAGAAGTGGAAGTGGAGATAATACCTCTAATTAAGAGCACACGGGAAAGTTTCGGGGAGACAAATTTGTCCGAAATCTTATTTAGGTGCTGAAATTTTTTAGCACCTTTTAAAAATTTTGTCTAGTGTCCCTACTGTGCTATTTAGTGCCCATTCTAATTTCAATTTTAATATTGTTAAGTGGAAGCTGTAGGTGAAGTTTACTGTTAAGTGGAAGCTTGAAAGATCCACTCCATAAAACTTAAAATGTTGATGATAGACATAATTGCACTAAATGAAGCAGATGGATTTTTAAACAACATGTGTTGTTACTTCTGCTACTGGAATATAACATTATACAAAGTGACATGTTTGCAGATTTCCATTAATTCATTTAAAATGTTTGGATGGAAATAATTAAGCCAAGGAAAGTAACATAATATATATATTATTAAGCAATATGAAAAATTGCTTTAAAGAATTTGAGATCTGTTTAATATAAATTAGAGATTTATGCACTTGCTTTTAGAAAATTATCATTATGCCGGGTTAACACTCGGTCAGTAAGCAGCGCTTGCGTAGAAAGGCTGAAAAATGCTGTTCGATTGATGGCAAGTAATTGCCCCGAATGGGACAACAACATGCCGCTGAATTGTATTTTTTTCTTAAAACGCATGCATTTGTAGAATTTGGCGGGTTTTTTTTTTTTTGGCGTGAAAAAAATTGTACTTATAGATTAATTCTTACATTTCTTGCTCTTTGTTCTTCCAGATGCGAGGTTGTGTGTGTGTTTCATTTCATTTGCCCTTTTTTCCCTATAGTTTTACAGATTTAAATATATTGACCTTTTTTTTTATTTTTCCATATTTCTTTGCGCAAATATCCATAATTTTAATACGATACGCAGTGAAAAAGAAAAATTCAGGAACTCCAAAACGACAATTTATAGCCAAGAGTGGATCGCTTGAATCTATCTTATGAAATTGTGGCAAACATAAATCAGTCCCTTTCTGCGCATGTGTTGCCTACTGGCCGTCTTATAACTGGCCGAATGTAAACCCGGCATCTTACCTCGCTTCCTAAAAGTGGCAATGCTCCAGTCCATATAGCTCCAATGCTCGCCACAGCATACATAGCGAAATATGCTTCTTTTCGGTTAGACATGTAACCTAAACAATGCCAAAATTTCGGATAAGAATCTTGCGGTAACAAGAAATTAATGGTATTTGATGTAAATATATCTAGGAGATTAAAAATTACTTAAAAATCTAATCTATTTCTTTTCCCTGAAATAATTATATGGATTTTGAAATATATAAAACGAAACAGCATTTATTATTTTTTAATTCGAAAATTTCAAGAATATTTAAAATTCTTTTAATACATTAATACACTCCAAGAGAGCAAACACGGACTTAATATGTGCTATTTGTAAATTTAAAAAAGTTAAATTCAGGTATTTTACAGAATATCGGACGCTTTAGGGTAAAATGTGATTAAATATTACATATATTTTTCTAGGCATTCCATACATTGCCAAAAGGCGAAACGGCAGAACACTAAAAACTACCTTTGACGATGTTTTTAATGAAACTTGGTAGTATATGAAACTTCCGATAATTGCTTTATTGTTCCCCATGTCCATTCTCAGACAATTCTTCATACTCAATTTGGTTTTCGTTCAGAAGTAATTAAATATGCAAATTTATAGAACACAGGACTTGCCATGATTCTCGTTTAGCACTTTGCATAAGTAACATTTCATATTCTACATGATGCCAAAATAATATATAAAATATCCAAAGGTATTTTATAAATATTGAAATAGTTCATATTTTTTCCCGAAATGCTAAATATTCTTTAAATATACCTAGGCATTCCATCTAATCCTGTAGCATACAAATAACTTTGAATTTTAAAAGAACAACCAAAAGTAATTTAATAAACTCATAAAAAGGGAAGACAGTAAATGCATTTGTCCGGTTTTTCAATAATATCTAGTAAAAATTATATAAATAATAACTAAATATTCTATTAAATTATAATCGGTGTTTCATTTTCCAAAATAAATTCTTTTATACTTTCCACATCTTGCTGATCTTTAACAAATTTTTTTCATTCATGGATGGCGAAATAATTTTTTTTCCTTCTGAAAAGAGTTTACGAAAGTAATTAGAATGCCAGAATTATAGAATAGTCTCTTTAAGACTCATAAAATCGTGTATTTTATTATAAGCCTCAAAAATCACGATCGTATGAAACTGAAATAGCATTTCATTTTCTTTCGATCTTCAAATTAGATTCAACCACAGAATTTAGTAGTGTAATTGGTTTTGGACATTCATCAAGCGTATGGTATTTAAATTGATAAAAATTAAATTGATTAATAGACTTATAAAATTATTATATCAAATTGATATTTAGACTGATAAAAATTCTGATTTGTGCAAAAATGTTTTTTTTCTTTAAAAAAGTATTTTATAGAAAAATTATTTCATTAGAATAAGAGTTTTTGAACATCAAGCTTCGAATAATACATTATATTAAATAAGGTAACTCAAAAATAAGATCACTATAATAGGCAGAAATAAGGAAAAGAAAAAAATCCTCAACGTAAAAGAGCAATTCATTGAAGATTCTCTTACATTTCAAATTCAAAAGTTTCTTGAAGTTTGTATCAATGACAATTTTGCTTGAAAATGGAGTTGTATTACTGCAATTTCTCCAACATCAAACACCGTTTGGCTTAAAATGAGCCAACTTTTTAGACAATTGATTTTTCTGTAATATTTGTATGTGAAATTCGCCAAAGTAAAAGTAAGGTTATGATTCTAGAATCGTTATCTTACTTGATAAATTTCGAAATTTCTCTGATAGGTATAAAATGCTAAATTCATACAAGAAGTTGATATTTCGTAACTATTGTACGTCAATGCCATGTAAGAGGTTCTTTAGCATTACAAGTTTACTAGAGAGTATGTAAGAAAATTTTGGGGTACCAAATCCCATTGGAAAGTTTCCGTTAAAGAAATAAACTCACAGGCAACTAGATCTCCTTTCTTCAATCCAAATTTGCGAAAAGCAGCAGCATATAGCCTGGTCAGCTCATACATCTGAGAAAACGTATATCTCTCCACTTTTGAATTCTCACCTGAATAAGATAAAAGGGTCAAGTCATGTAGGAAAATAATAATAATACAAAACCAATACCGTAACAAAACTAAGCAACCATGATTAAAAGAAAAATTTTAAATATTCATTAAAAATACACATTTTATAAAAACTACAGTTAATGTATAAAGGGTGTCCCAAAATTAATGCAAGATTTGAATTTTCAACCACTCTTGCAGTGAATTGTTGGCAATCTTATTAAAAAAAACCATTTGACAGCTGATAATTTAGGGTTAGTAAAAATGGATCGTTATTACACGTTAACGCAAGATTTGTATTAAATAAAAAGCACAGTTTTCTTTCTTTCAATTCTTATTTTTTTATTGAATTGTAAAGTACACAGTATAGGGTCATGAATGGAATAACACTTAGGGAAAATGGAGTCCATGGTTTTGCTGGCACATGCACACTATTTTGTAGAAATTTTCCATCACTATTTTACATGAATGTGGCTGAATTTCGTTGATGCAGCTTTGAAATTCCTCTTTCAATGCATACGTGCTTATGGGCTAGTTGGCATAGACTTTTGACTTCAAATAATCTCATAAAAATGAATTGATCCCTAGATCGTTAAATCACACGATCTAGGGAGCCAATTCTCAAATTTTCGAACCGTTGCCATCAGACTTTCATTATTTTTGTAATAATGTTGAACAATGAAAACACGTTGTTCTATCGTGTAAGGCTCTATTTTTACTAACCCTAAACTACCAGCTGTCCAATGGTTTTTGAATAGGGTTGCCAACACTTTACTCTACGAATGGTGGCAAATTCAAATCTTGCATTAACATTAATCTTGCATTAATTTTAGTAATTCAAATCTTGCCCCATTTAGTTATATCTGCAATGCTGCATTTGAGGAATTTATTTTAGTTTCGCTATTCCTGATGAAATTTCTACTTTATCGAATGCTTATAATTATTTATAATTTTTAACGTTAAAAGTATGCATAAATGTCAGATATTAATTATTAAATATCACAAGTATAAAATTTTTATATTAATAAAAATTCTTACCATCTTGTACTAGGGCTATTCGGTCATCTCGATACTTTAACATATTTTCTGCAAAATTCAACTTTGCACCTTCAAACCATTTAGGTGATTCACTCATCGGAATATTCAAGTCTATTACCTTAAAAATTTCTAAAATTAGAAAGCTATTTTTATAGTATAAAAAGAAAAATATATGGATCATGAAGTGAAACTGAAAATGTATTGACATTTTATAAAACTACTCTAATAATTTCTTGAGAAAAATTTGCTCTTAACTTACTAATTCGGATTTTTTCGAAGAAACCAGGCCGAAGAAATCCCACATTTCGGCCCAAAACTCGCTAAGATTTTCTACCGACCACTTATGGAGATCTACGTAATCATCTGTAAAAGTAATTTGAATGTATTCCACTTAATGAATTTGACTTAAATGTAGATATAATTAATTTTTTATTAGTGCACAGTAATTGTATCATTTATTTAAAATCATTTGTTGCTGTAAATTTCTGTTGAAATTTATAGAAATTATTGGAAGGCTTATACCTTCTGTTCAACGAGGTTCGAATCGTTTTAGATAACACACTTTGATAAAGCCGACCGCCCCGCCACCATTGAAAGTATCTGTATCAAATTTTTTGTTTCAATTGGTTGGGAAAAACGCGTCTAAAACACAAATTCGATTTTTGACTATTATTAACGGCATTCCAGTGATGAATCGACAAATACCTCTCCAAGGATGACACGATAGATTCAGTAAAAATGCTAACTTTACGCCAAAGGTTAATATTTCTTAACTATTTACGTCATTTCTGTGCAAAGCATTTGTTAGGATAACATCTTTATAGTATGCGAGAAAGTTTTTGGGAGACTACTACCGCTGGTTTGAAATGGGTAACATTCGATTAATTAAAAAACAGTACAGTTTGTCCAGGATATTCTTTATGGTGTTTTATTTGGCCATGTGTATGTGAACATAACTGGAAAATGTAACGGACTAGATAAGTGAAACTTTTAATATAATCTTTAGATGAAAATAGTATATCTATTTGAAATTTTGGTTCTAAATGGAATCTAGTAAAGCAATTAAGCGCGCACATATGCACACAATTGAAAATAACTATAATTTTATTTTCGAAAAAATGGAAGAGGTTAGCATTTGTTTGCTTTTTGTTCTTATTATTCAGCATGAAAAGCAATTTATATAACTGAAATAAATTCATTTTTGATTTTATTCGTAACTTTTAATTTACATTTAACAGAAACTGTTGCTTTTATACTTTACTTATTATTATATCTCCTGAAATGATGTACTTTAGTACGCGAAAACATGCAAATTTAAAATACTGAAACCGTGAGCAAACTCGATCTTATCTCGAAACTTAAATGAATCTCCGCTTTTCAGACCTCACTGAAACAAAAACAAAATAATAATAATTTTAATTCTTTACTGCATTTGAAAATTCCAAAAAAATTAAATTGGTAAAGATTTCTTACTAAGAGGAATTGGACTAATTAAAAGAATTAAACGATTTTTGAAAGAAATCTACGCCAAAATTGCGGATTTCTGTCAAATTTTTGGCAATAATTGTGGAAGAAAAGTGAGTCTATCTGTACATCCGTGTGCACGTGAGTGCGGTAGCTAATAATCTCAACGGACTAAACGGATGAAATATGATATGTGGATTGATTACCAGAAATATATATCCGTATCAAGTTCTTATCTAAATCCACCCTGTCGGTCTTAAAATTTTTGTTTAGATGAACACGGTAACTTAATATGTATATCGAACTAAATTAACGTAATTTAATATGTTGCTTTGATTCTAAAATTGTAAACCTGTTTCAAATTTTGTAAGAATTCAATCAAACACATGTTCATTAGATAAAACGTGACTTTATTCACTATCTGACAAATCGAAATCCAAACTTTGCCATGTGATAGTTAGAAAGTTGCACTGATTTTGAAATTATAAATCTATTTTAACTTTTGGCCCGAGTATATTAAAGAGAAGATATTCATAAAGGAAACTTGATCCTCTTTATTATCTGATGAATCGAAATCCAAACATCGCCATGCGGTATTTAGTAATGTTGCTCTCATTTAGAAATTATAAACTTGTTTTAACTTTTAGACGTAGTCGATAAAAGAGAAGTCGTTTCTATATGAAACTTGATTCTTTTTGCTATCTATCAAACCTCACCATACGGAAATGCAGAGGAATTTGAGGACAAAACGGTCCCTTCTATTGTCTCTGGAATCTTTTAGGGATAGTCGTTACGGTAATTTCAGAGTTCGGACATTTACTCTTTCAGCTACATCTTCAAAGTTTTATTGTAATCATTCGCTTTTAATGACAGGATTTTACGCAAAAGAAATCTGACAATTGATTTTTGGTAAATAGTTCAAATTTGCTTACCAAGTTCCACTTTGTATTTGTCTTCGATGACTTTTTTCAGCCTCTTCATCATCTTTCCATGGTGTGGCTCAGGCTTCCATATTTGTGGAACGTTAGCAAACTGTTGGTGGTCCATGTCCTCCTGAATGCCTCCAAAAAACTTCTAAGCTAATTCTAAGATCGCACGATTATAAGATTTGTGAATGAATAGCAGAGCAATTCATAATTTGGTACAATAAGTGACATTAAAGTGTATGTGCCGGCGTCCTGGCATAGGGGTAGCGCGTCTTCCTCGTGATCTGGGCGTCCCGGGTTCGAGTCCCGGTTTAGGCATGGTTGTTGTTCTATCTGTGAGATGTGTGAATGTGCCCTCCTGTAAAAAGGGGTTGTGCAAGCGAATGAATAATGCGTGAGTGGCAAAGTCGTACTCTTGGCCCTAGTTGGCGCTACTATAAAAAATAAGAGACGCTCCCCCTCAGGCTTAAATCGCTGTCTTCGTAACAGCGGGCTTGTTAGTGGCAAGTGCCATAAGAAACAAACAAACAAACAAAGTGTATGTAATCTTAAGATTGAAAGCTCACTAAAATCTTACACCATTCATATTTAAACAATTTAAGCAATGGATGGATTAAGTTGAGTTCAATGCCTTCGATAAAATTTTAAAATAGAAAAAAAAAATTCTGAAGTTATGTGTCTAATTGTTATGTCTATTCTTTGAGAATGATAGAGGGCCGCGCTGGTAAGGTCTCGGCTTCCGGACCGGAGGGTTCTAGGCTCGAGATTCGAACTTGGAACCGGAATCTGGATTCTGTCGAAGAACCGTTTTGTAAGCGGGTCTGGTACACGTTAAATTCGTAGGGGCCAAATACCCTCCCGCTAATGCAGTGCAGAAGTTTGGAGAGGGGATGCCACTTCAGGTGTTGTCGTCATCATCTGATCGTGGTTCAGTATTAACTAGGTCCGTCACAAAATAGCCTTATTATTGTTTTAAAATTAGACATTAATATAACTAAACTAAACTTGGGAATGACAGATCAATGATTTTTATTCGATTCTATGAAAGATTCTTTTTGTAATTGGCATTAATATCAATGTGAAGAATTTGTAATATGACAAATCATTCTGAATCGTATTTTCATTTGATGCAATGTAATAATTTAGAGAGGGATCGCTAGCTGTGGCATTTTTTTTATCGTCTGTTAACGATTCCAAATTCTAAATATAGTCGAAACATTGATCTTGTGACACGTCGAAACGAGATGTTGATTTAATCAAGTTGATATTTAATAGTTATTTAAAAACATAAATAAAATTCAAAAATTAAACAAGGAATTGAAACGATGCTATAAGTGGAACTATAAAATGATTCAATTAACATTAAATCTGAAGCCCATAAGAAAGTATGATGCAAATGAAAACTAGACTAATCGATACGTCTAGAAATTAATTTTTACGCTTGGACAATTATTGTACCTATTAGATGTTCATAACGCAGCATCAAAATTATCTGATCAGTCAACAATCAATTCATTTTTGATTACCACATTATAAGCTTTCCCATGAATTATCATTTTAGTAACGACACAATTTTAATTTTATTCCATTAGCAAATCATTTTTAAAATTATAAAACAAAGAAAAGAAAAAACGATACTGAATTTTTCTAAAAGAATTGTTTAGTAATCGTTAAGTCAATAGTACAGAGATAAATGGTATATTAATTATTCCGTTAGAATTCAAGTCAACTACCCTAATAAAGTTTAAATTTCCATGCTAAATTCTACAAACACAGATGTGAACAAAACAAAACGGAGAGATAATAGCATATGATTGTCCCTGTGGGGATATGTCCTTGCAAATATTTTTCCCTATTTTATGAAATATTTATTTTGGAGCAATAGAGATAAAAATATTATTCAGAATCGAATCTAATAAAAACAGATTTTCAAATAACGTATTTAAAATCAATAAGATGTAAACATATTTATAACACATTGATTATTCTATGCATATATAAATATATTAACAACTCATTGATTATTCTATGCATATGTAAATATATTAATAACTCATTGATTATTCTATGCATATGTAAATATATTAATAACTCATTGATTATTCTATGCATATGTAAATATATTAATAACTCATTGATTATTCTATGCATATGTAAATATATTAATAACTCATTGATTATTCTATGCATATGTAAATATATTAATAACTCATTGATTATTCTAGGCATATGTAAATATATTAACAACACATTGATTATTCTATGCATATGTAAATATATTTATAACTCATTGATCATTCTATGCATATGTAAATATATTAATAACTCATTGATTATTCTATGCATATCGAATAGCTAGGTTTAATGAAAAATCAAAAATTCTTACTCACCTTAAGAAGTTATTCCTGTTTTAAAATAATGTATAAACTAGTTATATTCTTTTAGATTCTAAATGCAGAGTATCCGGATTCTTTACGGAAAAATTATCTTTCAGTATGTTCATTCAATTTTTATGCTGAACATTTTGTTGTGTGAAGAAAAAAGAGGAATATACATGGAACAATGAAGAAAAAATATGAATAAAGAGATAAGATTATCATGTTTCGATTGCGGTGACTTGTTTTACGTACGTTTCCTATTCGGTATTAAGTGGTTCTACAAAATGAATCGCTATTAATAATGGGTAATTTTATTTGATTGTCTGTTAATCGTATATGCACCTAAGGTTAAATGAAAATCTCTAAGGCTTTGGGGTTTAAATTTCATATGGACGCAAAATTTATTCAATATTACCTCTCGATATTCATCGGTTGTCTAAACTGTAAAAAATATACAAATTAAAATTATTCATTGATGAATTTATGCACCTTCATAATAAATTTCGAGCATCGTATATCTGAAATTATTTGTCAGGGCTAAAGGCATCCAGGTGAAAATATGATCGCATTTTTACTGTACAACCTGGAATATCTAGAATCCTCTTTTTTCCACTTTATTACTTCATTTCCATTAACGTCGAATAATTAGTTATTTCAATCGTGTTTTTATAATAAGAACTGGGTGCCACTTGATATTACAGTTGATCTTGTCCACTAAGTCGATTTTATTCGATTCTTATTAAAATGCTATTATATCTGCATAAAGTATCCGTTATAGGTTATTTAAAGTATCTGTTATTGGCACTACAAGCATAAACTTCGACATTACTACTGTTATTACAGTAATGAAATACAGTAAAAAGTTGTTAAGAATACAAAATCACAATTAGAAGGGATTGCAGATTGGGAAAAAATATTTAGAAGCTCATTTTTATTTTTTGAATTTTTTTCCAAATTTAGTTGCCAGCGTAGAGAATCATCAGAGCTAACGGAATTCAAATCCGGAATTTTTCTAAAGGCTGGATTCATGGATTACTGAATCTTGGACAATGAGAAAATCTTTGTGTCATAATTTATTCCATGTGAAGGCAAAATGCACAATTTAGAGATGTGATCATATTGAATCTATGAATTTTAATAGTAGAAACAGCATTGTTTATTTCAGAAGTTGCTTGCAAGGACAAGCTTTTTCTTGTTCTTGCAATTTTATGATATTTCTTTTTATTATCTAGATCTTTAATGTCTTGAAAATATTTGTTTCTTTAGCAATTATTTATATGGTAGTGACAAAGATATCTGCTATAGGACTTTCGTCATTTTATATATTGATTTGCTTCGTCGTTTTTCATTTTCTGTTATCGACTACATCAGTTGCAATACTTTCGCCATTTTGCATGCCTATCTGCTTTAGTGTTTCGAATTTTCTAATTTCGACAATGAAATCGGTTGCAATTCTTTCGCTATTTTGCAAGTCGATTTATTTTAATTCGTCACGATTTTCTCTGTGGCCAAGATCCTAAATCAGCATAAATGGCAATGATTAATTAAGATTAAGAACTGTTGTTACTTTTCAATAAATCTCAGTATGGTTCTTGAAGACAGCACATTTATTAGACATAGAAAACGAAAAGAAAAGAACACAAGTATTGACAGTTACGCACACAGCATCATGTTAAGCAGTTCGCGGAAGGAATGGTGCCGGAACGAAGCAGAAGCGTAATCACACAGATATTCCTACGCGAGAAAAATAGTCCGCTCGCTTCATCCCAACAAGAACGAAAGGACAAATTTCAGATGGTTCAAGTATGATAGTTGGAAATTTATGAGATGGAAGATGATTTTGAAGATTCTAACTCACTTTTTCTCTCACGATGGATGATATAAAGATTATTTTGACATGTAATTAAATGGCCGTGATAATGGCTAAGCACTACAGAGTGAATATGCTGTTTATACTTGAAATGGTTCGAGATAATTATATTTAGAATTAAGGAGCTAAACAGTTATTCAAATAAAATAGTTTAATATAAGTGCATAAACATTTAAAGAGATACTGGTGTTTCTGGCCTGATTAGAATTCTTTTAGAAAGTAGAAATAATGCGCGGATTAAAACATTTATTTTCAAATCAAAAAGGTTATAAATATAAATCTTCTGAAGGTTTGTGAAAGGCGTAGGGTAATTATACTTTATAGTATCAATAGTAGAAAATTTCGAAGAATTCAAAAGACTTTGCAATTCTTTTATCGAAGTAAAAGAATTTCTTTTAGGTGATCTTCATTGGTAGGCAATTTTTTGAACAGACCATAATTAAATATTGTCCAAAAATTAGAACCCCTAGTTCAGAATTTCATTTGAAACTGATATCTATGGTTCAAGCATAATTAAGGTATTTAAAATGCGGTATATTGTTTTGCCAACATGTTACTTCTGTAAGTATATTCAGTAATTCTATAATTTCTCATGTATGGTTTTGCTTATTGTCGTTTATATACTGACAATCACTGTTCGTAATATATGGTTTTGCTAAATATCTTTTTATACATAGACAACAGAAAACCGCATTGTACCATAAAAATCACATGATCAACTAACTATTGAGCAGCTAGTTCACTGACAGCTGCCAGAAATTCGGCAAAGAATCCCAAGTTCGTCCATAAATCGTTTTAATATTCATCAACTTTTATTTCATTTTTTAGTCTATCAGGTTGAAATTTTGAAAATAAAAGTTCTGAAATGTTATGTCAGCTTTTCTGACAAAATTTGTTTATAAAATCGCTCGAGCGAACAAATGATGGTACAACAGAGTATCGAAACGGCTTTTTCCTAAATGTTTAACACGACAACAGAGAAAAATCATTGCGAACAATTATACAGGTTATAAAAAAATTGAAAACTGCTTTAATTTTGACTATTGATTTTTTTAAATATAATATTTAGTGCTGATTACGAAAAATGATTTTTTTTTCTATCATGTAGGGTTTATATCACTCAACATTTCATACTTCGCAGAATTTAATTCCAATAACATATTCGTGAAAATTTTACTACCTCATAAATGAATATTTAACATGCATATTCTAATCCTGCTATGATTAAATTCAGTTTATGAAAAATGTTATAACTCCAGAGATGTACACATCCGGGAATTCAATTGCCATGAAACGTCCGCCGGTGTCATTTCGACACCACGATTATAAAAAACATAAAATAATTGTAATAACTAAAATAATTGCAGAACTGCTATTCAGTAGGGTTTAGTTTTAAAATATTTTATATTATTTCATGTAATTATCATATATTGTGATCGTTTACATCATTAAAAACTGTGACAAAGCAAACTATTTAATCTTGTAAAATGAAATAAAACAATAATATTCATAAATATAAGTATAATAAGCAAAATCGTATTTTTTGTGAGAATGCAACTTTTTAATTCGTTATTTATCGTTTTTATGCATAATGTTTTGAACATACCTCATTTGCAATGGATACAGTGATATTCAATTTTTCCTGTACATTTTCCACCCACAATTGTCTCATGCAAGAGACACAAATTTTTTTTAGTTGCATTTCCATTGCACTTTTTAATTTCGTACTTTTTGTGTTCTGGCGAATTTGTAATTCCTTTAAATTCAGTATTTATTACTGGAATATTATCAATTTCATTTGCACTTTCTACAGATTCTTCGCAATCCCTTTCACTCAATATTATGTCTTCATTGGTATCCAAATTAGAGCAAGACAGCTCATCACCATACAATTTATTCTCAGAAAGCTCTCGCAACAAATTAGTAATTTCATAAGGGCTTGAACCTTTTCTAGGAGCCATCGTTTCAGGGTGTCTGCAATGTTGTGTAACGAAACACTTAGACACAATAATTTTTGTATAATCGATTCATTTCCACTGTGAACCGAATAACACTGCATTCAAGGTCAAACAAACGTGTGATAGTACTTCGAGAAGTTTTTTATTTAGTGGACTATCGTTTGTAGAACGACAGCTATTTTTAATTATAAATGTCCTTGGTGTCGAAACGACACCAGCGGAAGTTCTAGGTATATTTAGTTGTAAAATCTCTCCTAATTAACCTATAACCACAAAACTTTTTCTGTGTAATCACCATGGAAACTGATTCCCTGCAAAAATGCGGAAAGGAGAACAAACTAAACAGGCTCCGAGGTTCAATCGACACCGGCGAACGTTCTAGTGTTAAAATTCCAAAACATAGAAAAATAAGTGAAAAAGCAATTACTAAATTTTCATTTTTAAAAACGTGAAACAAACCAGGGCAAATAAAAGTGTGTAAATAAAAAAAAATAATTATTTAAAGAAAGTCATTGTTGATCTTAAACTATGACTTATATCTGACTTTTATTTTATTTCAGTATAGAAATTACAACTTTCAATTTTAAATGTTAACAGAAATTTTAAAAGTATATGTTACAGTAATATTAAAACTAAATTATTAGCATGGAAATTTATATATTTACGAGATATAAATATAAATACACTTACAATTGGGTATTTCCCCTTTTCAGCAAGTTTTCGATTGTCAAAATACAGAAAGTGTCTTTATTTAGTGTTTATTAAAAGCATTTTCGCTTTAGTAATGTTAAAGGTATATAAAAGAAGATATGAAACAAACTCAAAAAGTATTGTGTTTGTTTAAATGCACAATCTGTTGGGTTATTTTTAATCTCGTATTAGATTGCTATCTGATTGTTTCTACGTATTGTTTCCATTACAGATTTTATCTGATTGTTTCTACGTATTGTTTCGCATTACAGATTTTATCTGATTATTCATAATATTTGTTCTTATATCATTGTAATTCTCTGATCTGCTTACACAAATCTTTTTGTTTTTGAGTGATATTGTGTTATGCTTCGTCATCGTTCTGATTCCAAACAAAGAACAGGATGACTTTTAGTAATCTTTCAGGAAAAGATGAAATGCAAGAAAAAGCGGAGTCTTATTCTTATCAAAAATTACCATCCACAAGTATGAAACAATTTCAGATAGCTTCAAAATTTGCGTACATGTGGCAACGTAATACCGTATTAATAAATTTGCGTACTCATAATGCCTATTTCTATGAAAGAAACTTGCTTGCTCCTGTTCGACCCCCAAATTAATGAATGAGTGAATGAATTAATGATGTTAAGACCTGTCCAGACCATCAACTTCCTAGAGAATTTTCCAAGAATGAGTTTTTCGAATTCAGGAAACTCGAAAACGTTTAGATTCGACAAAATCTCGAGTTATAATTCTTTGACAATTACTATACTTTCTGTATACTTCGTATAAGACAAAGTAAAAACACGTTAATGCCAAAATTATAGATTTTAATAAAAATTTTGATACAATTTGTTGATAGTGAGAGGTTCAAAATTCACACGCGATTCGATTTCCTAATCTATTTGATGAAGATATACATGAAAATCGCCATTATTGCGGAAGATACCAAAAATTCAAATGAAGAGTGCTGGCTCTGGCTTTTATCAATTTAACATGATTTTATTATATTATTCGTTCAATTAACAGCTTAACGTATTTTAAATAGTCGCAAATTGTTAAATAAGGCAATCAATCAATCAGAATGAAGTAAAATAAATTTATTATCTGTAACTTCAATAGCAAGTTTCTATTGTAAATGTTGGAAATAATTGGTTTTGAATACTTTGATATATTATTGCGACACTGCAAAATATTGTTCCAATTATTAAAAGAAATATAATTATTGGTTTTTATTCTATTACTAACTGTTAGATACAATCTTAGAACTACTACAAATTTTATTTTATATAAATATTTTTTTTTTGTTCATTGGGTGTTTTTGCTGTTACTCTGTGAGCCAAAAGCTTTTAAATCTTCTTCTGTTAGAAGACCCGATTCAATGACCCTTTTTATAGTTTTCTTCTTTTCATCTTTGTTTTTATTCTCTTTGGTGGATTCTTTGGCGTCATCTTCACCTTTTTTATCTTCAATGCTCGCCGAAAAGTCGTCATTGCTTCCAAATTTCGTTTTTTCAGCAGATTCTGATAACTTAAGGATATCGTCAAGACTCATATATTTAGCTGAAGATTTTAATTCATCGTCTTTCTTCTCTTCTGTGGAGCTTAAATCTCCTGAAGATTTAAATCCTTCTTCAGGATCGTCTCTTTTTTCCTCTGGTTTGGAGTTGATTCTTGTTGAACCAAACGATTTATAATCCTCTTCAGATAACTTATATGTTTCTGAAGAACTCGTTTCAACTATTTTCTCTTTCTCATCACGAATTTCCATCTTTCTTGTAGATTGCATGGCATCATCACTATGTGTTTGTGCTTCAGCATCAGGTGGAACACTTTTGAATCCGAATGTTGGTTTTTCTGAGGACTCTGTTTGTTTACTGGTACCCTTAAGACTTATTCTTTTACTAATAGCACCTTTATCATCTCCTTTTTTCTCTTCTTTTTCATTTGAAATGCTTTTGCGTGCTAAGCCGTCTTCAGGATCTTCTCCTTTTTCATCTGATTTGGAATATTTGTTGACCGTAGTTGAACCGAAAGTTCTTACATCCTCTTCAGTTAATATACCCGATTCAATGGCCTGTTTTCTAAATTTTCTGTTTCTTTCATCCATGAAATCTTCCTGTTTGGTAGATTGTGTGGCTTCTGTTTCCTCTGCGTCACCTTCTGTATGTCCTGAAACACTTTTATCATCAAATTCTGTTTTCTCGGCAGATTCCGACTCTCCAACGCCATCGGTAAGATTTTCCTCCGTTTTGTCAGATCCTGCATCATCATCATCTTTTCGTTCCTGTATGGTATTTGGAATTTCTTCTCCTGTTAATTCTTCTTTCGTGTCAATTCTTATTTGATCTTGTTCTAAAGGAGTACCACTGCCTTCTTTCGATTTTTCTTCTTCATTTGAAGATTTCTTAGCATCAATATCATCACCATCAACATTTTCCTTTTGTTTTTCCTCTTTGTCGATGTTCCTACCGTCAAATACAACTTCAGTTTCATCTTCAGCTTTCCCGCTCTTTTTTGCAATTTCATTGTTAGATCGTTCTTTTTTGTCGTTATCTCGTCTTGTTTGATCTTTAGCAATTATTACACTTTCAGATACTGGTCTTGCTACTGTTTCCCCCACCTCTGTCTTTATTTCTGTAGAGTCTTCCGAAACTTTACTGTCTTCTGCCAGGGGTTGGCTATCTACTGAGAAATCATTCTTATCTTTATGTTGCAGACCATTTTCCTGTTTGCTTGTGTCCTTGGAAGTCGTTAAATGCAGGGCTTCACTTTTATTATTATTCAAATCAATTTTACTTCCTTGAGCTGTTTTAGATCCACTGTCTTCCATCGGCTCTCTTTTGTCTTCTGCCCTGTCTGAATCACGCTTTTCACCTGATTTGAAAGCTTCCACAATTTCACAATTCTTTTCTGTCTGTTTTTCATCTTTTTTAAAGTCATTTTTATCATCCTGCTTTCGACCGTTTTTAAGTATTTTGTCACTTTCAATCTTGCCTGATCCGTTATCTTTACTTTTATAATAATCTTGGGGAGTATCTTGTTTCTCCAAAATCCGCTCTATTTCCTGTGTTCTGCTATTTTGGGATTCTTCGGGGATAAACCCCAGGAGTTGATGAATGTATTTCTTCTTTTCACTTTCAGGATCCGATTCTCGTTTCGAGTAACTTTTTGGACTGAAACCCTTTCGAGTTCTGTCGGTGATAGCCTTGGTATATACGAGAACTTTTTGTGTTGAATCGTCGAGATCCGAGTACTTATCCAGGGCTTCTTCTGAGGAACTTTCTTCATCTTCACTGTCGCTTTCAGTATCACTTTTTTTCCAGCAGCATGCCAAGTTACCTGTTTCAAATTAATTAATTTAGATCTGCAGTTGCAACTATGAAAAGTATCCTTTGTTAAAACAATTAATGTGTAAAATTACTAGATAAATGCCCAATTACTAATCTAATAAAGTTATCATACACAAAAACAAGCATTTCTGCTTAGCCTTATTAATGCAAAAAAAAGACATTGAAGCAAATTATATTTCAAATCCGATAATCTGATTAATGCAAAGCAAATTATGTTTCAAATCCAATAATCTAATTAATGCAAATTAAGACACTGGAGCACATTACGATTTAAATACGATAATTCGATTAATGCAAAGAAAGACACTGAAGCAAATTATGTTTAAAATCCAATTAACTAATTAATACAAAGAAAGAAATTGAATCAAATTATGTTTCAAATACGATAATCTTTTCATGATTTCAAACCAACATGTTTGATATTGAATATCATAACTTACTGGTAAGTTTTTATGATCGTATATGTCTGAGTGTCCTCTGACGTGTTGTTCTCACACGCCCTCTGACATATTGTTCTTGCGTATTGTTCTCACATGCCCTCTGACATACTGTTCTTGCGTATTGTTCTCACATGCCCTCTGACATATTGTTCTTGTTTAAAATCCATAAACATAGTCAAATGAAAAATAGTCAAATACATACAATAGTCAATAGCGTACATAAAAATAGTCAAATTTCGTTTTCTTAATTGGTATTTTAATGTTTATTTATAAAGCCGTTGCAGCAACTTGCTTCTGAATATTGCTGACTATTGAAAACCTGAAATTCCAGATACATAGTTGCAATGATAAAGAGTGAAGGAAATTTATTTGTATAAATTTCTCATCTAAAAATTTCAGTAAAATCACTGTTCTGAAAATTCTTATAGTTTAAACATTTGTGATGTAATTATTCTGATAATCGGAAAATAATTTAGGGACGGAGTATATTTTCTGAATATATTTGTGATATCCAATTGCAGCAGACTCATTAATCTAAGACAATTTTAGCACTTTTATAAAATTATAATTTACAATTTAGTTTAAATCACCCCAACATAAATATAGAATAATAAATAACAAATATTTATTTAAATTTACAGTGCCTAGAAGTGAAAATAAAAAAGACATTGGTAATGTGGTTAATAAATAATTTTTTTATTATAAAATTTATTTATTATAAAAAACAATTTTTTTAAAGATCATTCTTGGAAACTTCACTGAGTATGAAATAGTTTGAATTTTTAATAATTTGAATTATTT